>NC_064619.1:416446987-416750156 GCF_023898315.1 Schistocerca nitens | reverse complement strand
GCGAATGTTCATTGGAGGCAAACGTATCGTCACAAGCGTCCCATGGGTGATAGGACCTCTCCTGTTCCCTCTATACATGAACGATCTGATGTATAGGGTGCGCAGCACTCTGGGAGCTTTTGCTGATGACGCTGTAGTATACTAGAAAATTCCGTCTTTGAGGTGAGTGTAGTATGATACAGGATGACTTGGACCGAATTTCTATTTGTTGTGATGCTGATTGCTTTAAGTGCGGGAAATTTAAGTTAATACAGAAGAGTAAGAAAAACAATGCTGTGATTTTTGAATACATTATTAGTGGTGTGCTTCCCGGCATAGTCACGTCGGTTAAGTATCTGAGGGTAACGTTGCACGAGCACCTGCAGTCGGTAGTAGAGACGGCGAATGCTCGAATTCTTTTTATTGGGAGTATTCTAGGTACGTGTAGTTCATCTTTAAAGGAAACAGCGAACAGAACATTTGCATAACCTTGCCTTGAGTACTGTGCGAGTGTTCGGGGTCCTCGCCAGGCCGGCTTGAAGGGAAACACAAAAATATTTCAGAGGCAAGCTACTACATTATTTACCGGTAGGTTTGGTCAACACGCGAATATTACGGAAATATTCCGTGAATCGAAATGGGAATTCCTATCAGGAATCTTTTCAGAGACACCATTGAGAAATACAATATTGCAGTGCCTCTGTTGCTCAGAAGTATGATGCTCACTGTTCACGACATATGGAAGTTGTGTCTAGCCGTGCGTCACGCACGGACAGCCTAATCATAAAGCGACCGATCGCTATAAGCGGGAAATTCGAATTCGAGTCCCTGCAGGGCACAAATTTTCATTGTCGTCTAAAAATGGTTCAAATGGCTCTGAGCACTATGGGACTTAACATCTATGGTCATCAGTTCCCTAGAACTTAGAACTACTTAAACCTAACTAACGTAAGGACATCACACAACACCCAGTCATCACGAGGCAGAGAAAATCCCTGACCCCGCCGGGAATCGAACCCGGGAACCTGGGCGTGGGAAGCGAGAACGCTACCGCACGACCACGAGCTGCGGACCATTGTCGTCTTCTATTATACAACTGATGGATATCCATATTCGCTAATGCGAACATTTCATGTATACTTCTGAGAAAGTTTAGAGAACTGTAGAATTAACCTATTACCACCAATGTATACATCAAGTATGGGCCGCGAAGACAAGAGCTATGAGTGAAAGTCCATACTTCTCGTGGACATTACGGCAGTCAGTATTCATACGGAAGCATGTCAACACTCGCTTTTCCCTCGTTTCATTATAGAGAGAAACAGGAAAGGGCATGAAACTTCCTGGCAGATTAAAACTGTGTGCCCGACCGAGACTCGAACTCGGGACCTTTGCCTTTCGCGGGCAAAGGTCCCGAGTTCGAGTCTCGGTCGGTCACACAGTTTTAATCTGCCAGGAAGTTTCATATCAGCGCACACTCCGCTGCAGAGTGAAAATCTCATTCTGGAAACATCCCCCAGGCTGTGGCTAAGCCGTGTCTCCGCAATATCCTTTCTTTCAGGAGTGCTAGTTCTGCATGGTTCGCAGGAGAGCTTCTGTAAAGTTTGGAAGGTAGGAGACGAGGTACTGGCAGACGTAAAGCTGTGAGTTCCGGGCGTGAGTCGTGCTTCGGTAGCTCAGTTGGTAGAGCACTTGCCCGCGAAAGGCAAAGGTCCCGAGTTCGAGTCTCGGTCGGGCACACAGTTTTAATCTGCCAGGAAGTTTCATATCAGCGCACACTCCGCTGCAGAGTGAAAATCTCATTCAGGAAAGGGAATGACTAACATTGGTATCGGATACATTCCGCCGTGCACCCAACGATGGCTTAATGTGCCTGTATGGAGAGGTATATTCCACTATCGACATATCACAAACGATTGCCGATTGTTTTAAACGATAGCGCATCCAGCGCATTGCTAAATATGGAACATGTGTTTAGAATACATTCTTCACTCGAAAAAAGAAGGAAAATTAAGAGTTTAACATGTCGTCTGTCGAGGTCATTAGCAACGGTGCACAAGCTCAAATTAGGGAACGACGGGGAAGGAAATACGCCGTGCACGTTCAAAGGCACCATCACGATATTTATCTTGAGTGATTTAGGGAAATGACGCAGAAAACTAAAACTGGAGGGCATTTGAATCGTCGTTCTTCTGAATCCGAGTCCTGTCTGCTGACCATTACGCTACCTCACTCGCTTTGGACGTTACAGACCACGTAGTGCCTGATATACTCCTTCCCGAACATGACTCCTTATTAAAAATCACTAAATTTAAAATCTGCTACCACCTGCATAATTTTGACTCTACAGGCTTGCGGAAGGAGCAGTACAGTAGGAAAATAGGAGGAGCGGAAGAAGACTAGAAAACAGTTTCACGTGGTATTACTCAGCCTTAACCAGACGTTGTCTTTTGCAACACACCAGGACAGAGAGCCTTTGCGAATTTTATCCAGTGTACTCAGCTGGGCAGTGCCTGTGCTTCGCAGGCAGACGCGTGAACAATATAAGCAGATGTCAGCATTTCAGAGAGGACGTGTAGTTGGGCTCAAAGAAGCATGTTGGAGTAATCAACGATTCGCTCTACATTTGATTAGGTGCGATGCCACTATTCGACGATGTTGGCCGGAATGGGTGAACCATGGCCGAACACAGTGTCAAGATGAAGGCGGTCGACACAGAGAGTCAACAGAAAGACAAGACCGAGCAATCGTCAGAGATACACTCAAGAACCCCGAATAAATGATTGTCATTGATCCGACATGCAACTAGTGTGTCAGTGCCAACAAGGACCACTTATGGCGGTTCACAGAAAGAGGGCTGAGCTCACGCCACCCCTACCGCTGACTACCAGTGGCCTCTGTCCACCGATAAGTCCATTTTCAGTGATCTCGGGCAAATTCGGCCTGGAATCTTATTGACTGGAATATAATTGTGTTCAGTGATGAGCCCCGCTTCACACTGAGCCCCGATGACCAGAGCAGACGTGTCTGGAGACGCTGCGCATAATGGTGGGATACCAACCCGACAGTCGCCTGCCACACGGCCCAACAAGGAGGAGTGATGATCTGGGGTGCCATTTCTTTCTATACCAGCACCGCTTTGGTTGTCATCCGCGGCACTCTTACAGTAGGTCTACGATATTCTACGCCCTGTTTTGTTACCCTTCATGGCAAGTCATCCTGGGCTTACGTTCCAGCAAGATAAAGGCCGCCCACACACTATTTGTCCTCGTGCTTGTCAGTTGAGAACGTTGGGAGCATTATCGGCAAGGCCCTCCAACGAGCATGAGATTTTAAGTGTCTGACGCACCAATCGGACAGAATTTGGCACAAAATCTCTCAGGATAACCGGTCGTATAAGGGCCAGAGGCAGACCAACGCGTTATTAACTTGCTTACTAGTCCGCGGCTCGTGGTCTTGCGGTAGCGTTCTCGCTTCCCACGCAAGGAGTCTCGAGTTCGATTCCCGGCGGGATGATGGATTTTTTCTGCCTCGAGATTACTGGGTGTTGTGTGTCTTTCATCCTCATTCACTCGCAAGTCGCCGTAGTGGCGTTAAAGAACTTGTGAGCGGTGGCCGAACCACCCCGCGAGGGGTCTCCCGGCCATCAGTGCCATACACTCATTATTTATTATCAGTAACTTGCTCAGTTGGCGAATCTTTTCTCTTGAATAAAGCTATGCTTGTCTGTATGTGTACATCACATCTACCGATCTATGTCCATTTGGATAATTCCTTTGTGGCACGCCTTTTCTTTCTTTTTTTTTTCCTTTCTTTCTTAGAGTGCATTAGCAGATGACAAAGTATGTTTCCCGTTGTATTTTCGCAGTTGTATGGATAAAGGGAAGAGTATCCAATACTGATCACGGACGATGGATGTAGTAGTTACGTCGTGATGGAAACATCAGCAGAAGACTGAAGAAGATAGCATCAAGTCAGTTGAAAGACTACACTAAATAAACACAAAAATTTACGAGGTCTGAAAGTCGTGAGCAATAGATTAAATACGAAAGGCAATAAACGTCTACAGACCGACTTGTTTTCATGAGGACTGTATTCAACTGCAAAGTTGTCTTTGACGTTAATCCCATCTAGAAAACTTTCGCCTAGCCTGCTCTCCTCCTCAGGCCAGCAACACAGCTTTCCTGTTGAATATTCGTATTCTGATGTGCGCCGTTTCATTCCCGTGAACGGCTTCACAAGGAACATGACCAATTTAGAGGGAGGGTTTAGCATCCCTCAGAGAGCTACAAACACTTCGGCTCGGCGCTAACTCCGTACTTTCCTTAGCTCTCAGTCTTTTTCCAGAGATTCAGCGCTTACCTCTCCGGCACGTTGTATAAGAATTATTCATCTGAGACAGAACACGAAGTAATACAAACAGCAGTGATACGAGCTTCGCGCACGAACAGTGTGGTTACTGTAACAAATTACTTGACTCGTCAAACTATGAACAGAGGAAGGAAGCATTCTTCTGGGTCTATTTTTAATTTTCATTAAGTCCGCAAACGAAGGGCTAATGACGAAACTTAGTATGCTTCTAGTGAATAGCTTCAGTTTTATCGAATTGAGAGTTGTTGAAATTTTAGATACTCTTGTTAATTGGAAATGTAGTACATGAACTGCATATATTTATACATATACCTTTTACTTCAGTTCACAAGTGTCACTGCCATCAGTTTTCAAACTTCATCTAATTTAGATTTCTCAGGTTCTTTTTCTGTATAGGATGAATATTTACACGAAAACCCTGCTTTTAACCTATAACAAATAGACTTCATTCTTACTGATCGCTTTGACGAAGAAAAAAATGTAATATTCGTATTCGGCACAAAGTCATAACTCAATTTGTTAGTTTTGCAACTCTCTTATACTTCACTTAAGTGTTAAGCGTTAGCGTATTAAAATAAAATAATTCACCGCTGGAAATAGGCTTGGTGCATTCATTGGATTGACACATCACTGTCCTCTGAAAAGTAAAAGTCTCATCAAGTACTAACAGTAAAAACAAAAATCACGATGACAAAAGCAAATTTTTTGTATGATGGAGAGAATTCGTAATAGGATGAAACGAAGAGTAACGAAACTATTATTTGTAATCATTTTTTTACGTTCGGCCTGTGAATCGAATTTATTAGAGAAAGAAGGCTTTGGACATATTATACTCATACTGACTAATATAGAATATAGGAGTTACTTATCTCCGCAAAGAAAAACATTTTGGCAGTTAAGTGAAATTGCCAGTGAGATCGAAAAGTGCTCCCAATAATGTCATTCTTGTACTAATATGTACATTTACTAGCTTGTGATGTAATGCATGGTATTAAAAAATAATGAAGCTAATGAACTAAATAGCTTTCTACATGTTTGTGGGACCATACTTCGAAGTACCAAAAATTGACGAAGGATTCAGAGCAATTACTCTTCCCGTCTTGATGTCTAAAAGCGAAACATGGCTGTCAAAATGGAGACGGGCATTTGTTAAGCTGACATAAATAAAACGTCTTTGCCATATAACAGTAAATTAAGAGATGAAGTATTTGTGACGTATGTGAGTAGAAATCGAAATTTAATATTTACGTATCTCCAGTTCTCAAGTGTAGCTGGTTTTGAAATAGGTGATAACCAAAATGTTAAGAATATGAGAAGGATAAATTTTTGTTGTATAAATATCTCTGTAATTATATGCACTCATTTAGAGCTTACGTCGGGTGATTCTTTCTTAGATCCAAGGTTGCCTAAATATATGATGATGTACTGTTATGGCGTTTGTGAAATTATTATATGACCGGAGACTTTGTTTTCATCACCACTTTTTCTGCTGTTGACATTGCCCTTTACAAAGCAGACAGCAGTCAAAGGAACAGAACTAATTAATGTCTTAACAAATAGTGTGGTTTTGAATAAGATTCTGAGCTTTCATCGGGTTTTCACCGATTTTTAGGATTCTTTTCAGAAATATCAATCTGCAGGGTTCTCCCTACACAAGTTGTCCGAAATAAATTGTCATGTTGTTACAGAGATAGTACCGGTAAAGACTAAAAGCTAAATAGTTAGTACAGGCTATTCTGTCCTTTGATAGCCCTCTGTCCGTTGACACCACAGGGATGGCTACCAATCATTAATAGACATCTTTCAGCCTTCCTTAACAAATAATCACGAGCGATTTAGCTGCAACAGTATATGGTCACATACATGCGACACACGCTCCTGTAATTTCATGGGCTTGAAATACACTAATGACCTTAATTTCCCCATAGCCATAAATCTAACGTCAGGTGAAGAGGAAGGTCCCGTTAATGAACCTTTCAACCAATCCATACCTCACAAAAAGTTTGTGTTAGGCACTGTCATATCGTAGTAGGAAAAAGGGTTGTACTCTGTGATGCATAAATTAAGTCCGTTGTCTATTTGTTCGGGTAAATCTTTAGTAACTTCGAGAATTTGCTACGCGGATATCGGTTAATTTTTAAGAGAAAGTGTGCAGCACTCATTCAGAACTCGTTTCCGTACGTTGATAATAAAGCAAAATGCCCTATCGTTCGTTTCCACCCACAAAACGATATGTACGAATGGGATGATGAAGGACATAATTGTAAAATAACTGGTAACTCGGTAAATTGTTTCCTGACATATGCTGATGAGCGAAAGCTTAATAGCCACTGCCCATCCCTCGACTGAATCTGCCTTGTGGAGTAGCGGCTATGTTACAAGGTAAGGAAAGATCAAGGTATCCAGCGATTGAATCCCTGATTTCAGAATTCAGTATCTCAAAAACTATGATCGATCGACGAAAGCTGTAAGATAGTTATACAGAAGTTGTACGAAAGTTTTGGAATAGTTCGAAAAATTGCTATCAGACGACGCTGTGCTGACAATACATAATGCCCATAAATAATGCACCCCAACTCTGGGCGATAGTTCCACCGTTGGAACGTGAAAGGAGGGTAGGGAACCGAAGGAAGAGGTGAAATCATGTTTTCCATTGAGAAACGTGTTGTTATGATGCTGGGTTACCACGGGTTAGAAGACAGTCCTACGGCAAGAAGGCGTAGTTTTGAACAAAAGGACCTGGTGAAAAACCATTCGCAAGTTCTTCGGCAAATTCCAAGGGACAGACAGCGTTACTGATGATCTAGCGTGGAAATGTTGGCCCCTGGGAAACTCATTACTCGGGATAATGTCACCACGCTCTCTGGAATTTTTCAGTAAAATCCAAGGAAATCCGTCCGATGAACTGCAGCAGAGACTGGCTTGCAGGCTATACATGTATCTATTCAAAATCCAAAGCGAGCAGGCCATACCTGTACAAGCTGTTACTTCAGAAGGCTGAACCATATTCTTACATGATTGATAATGAAGAATTTTATGTTTGTTGCATCTGATTCACATATGAAGCACACGTCCTCCTGAATGCATTCATGAATAAACAATACTGGCTATTTTAAGGTCTCGAAAAACGCTATTTGTGAGAAACGAAGCCATTGCTTACTCCTAAAGTTACTGTTAGGGCTACGGCAAGCAACAGACGCTTTATTGGCCCTTTTTTTGTCTCAGACGCTGTCACTGGTGAACGTTACGTTGTAATTTTCAATCAGTTCGTTTCCACACAGCTAGCGTTGGAGGATCGACCAGTCACAGTGCGGTTCACGCACGATGGGTTTCGCTTGCGAATGAATACTTTGGTGACATAGTCATTGTCTTCGATTACAGCAAATTTAATGCCTCAGGGATGGCTTGCCCTCCTCATTTGTCCGATCGAATACATTGAAAGACACTGTCTACAGCAACCATCCAAACACGCAGGACGAGCTTGATTCGGCGATCTGTGTGGCATCTGAATCCACTTCCGTCGAGACGCTGCAGGATGTGATGAAAGTTTCATTGTTTCTTTGCGCCACCGCCGTACTGCGAATGAAGGGCTCTTTCGAAAAGATTGTGATGTGACTGCAGAGATTGTCTGCAGAGGACGATTTTAATTATGAACGCTGAAACTATACGAGCTGTACAACGTACAGCACCATCTGTTAGGAGCTTTCCTATTTCGAAAATTCTGTATAACTTCTGTACAACATTCTTACAGCATTCACAATGAATATACCCTTTGTTGCATACGTCTACCGATATTAGTTACCAGGATATTTAAATCAGAAATCAGGGACTCCTTCGCTGGACACCCCGCGCATAACCGCAGCAGATGTTGTACCATTCTGTGGATGATATTGCCAGAAAATAAGGAAATACATGGACAAAAACGTTTTCATAAAGGAAAGGACAGATTATTTGTGCCCCGGGTGCCAACAACCTTATCGGAAATAAAAGTATGGCATTTCAGTCTTTGATCGCTATTTTTTATTTTCAATGGCCGATTTCAGGCTAGCTGCCCATCTTCAGATCATATATTGCAGTTACATAGTAGTCAGTACAGAACTATCGGTTCGCTGTCATAACTAAAAAGTTATGACAGCGAACGGATAGTTCTGTACAGACAAGTTACTATGTAACTGCAATATATGATCTGATGACGGGAAGCTAGCCTGAAACCGGTCATTGAAAATAAAAAATAGCGATCAAAGACTAAAATGCCATATTTTTATTTAAAGAACTATCGCAGAAATCCCATTAAGACAATCATGTCTAGTTTTGATAAACCTTATCTGAAATGGCAAAACTTGTCGATTCTACATGTGCTACTGTGGAAAGCGGTTCAAATATTGTAAAACACGCGTAGGCGGTAAGGTTTTGGATGTATGTGCGTCAACACAGAAAGTACGAGTCGGAAGCTTGCTTGCCACTTCTTTGAATTTGGATAGGTGGTGATCGTGGCAGATCTGTAACTTGAACAAGTTTTTCGGACACCGTTCAGTGTAGATTAACAAGGGGCTCCGCGTTACACAGCCCATGGTCAGTTATGATTACAGTGGACAGGACCAAGAAAGAAGTGTGAAGGACTAGCAGTTTAATGTGTCATGCACCCAAAGTATTGTTGAAAGAGTTGAAGAGAAGGTTGTATGGAATGGTTCACAGATGGACCAAGGACCAAAAATGGCTCTGAGCACTATGGGACTTAACTTCTGAGGTCATCAATCCCCTAGAACTTAGAACTACTTAAACCTAACTAACCTAAGGACATCACACACATTCATGCCCGAGGCAGGATTCGAACCTGCAACCGTAGCGGTCGTGCGGTTCCAGACTGTAGCGCCTAGAACCGCTCGGCCACTCTGGCCGGCGACCAAAGACCAATGAAAACTTTTCGCCTGGTGAGATGTATCATGTTTCGCATTACACCAAGTCGATGGTCATGTAAGGATACGGCTTCATTCTGGCGGAAGGGTGTTAGAAACATTAAGTGTGCCACGGATGCGTCCTGGAATTATGCTGTGGAGGAGCATTCAGCTGGGCTTCCGTGGGACTTGCGGTAGCAATCGAAGGCACCGCAATAGCTGTGGACTATGGGAACAATAATGCAGCCCACGCACATACCTTCATGCTTGGGGCCCTCCCGGACAGTGATGGTCCCTTTTAGCTGTATAGCTATCCCTTTCACAATGTCAGAAACGTGCTACGGTATTTTGAGGAGAATGATAGTAAACTTACTTTTATGTCTTCGCCTCCATATTTGCTTGATCTGAATAATTTGAAGATATTTAGGTCTCTGTCGAGTGCCAGCTCCACGACCACAATTCATCAAATATTAATAAACGGAAATCGCCTGACCTCTGCGTGTACATCTGGTGGCGCATGCATCCGAAAACATACCAAGGACTTGAAACTCATGCCATGCAGAATCGCTGATGAACTGTCTTCCAAAGATGCACTAAAACCATATTAGGCAGGTGTTCATAAAGTGAACCCTGTCCACACAACCTTCTGTTCAACTCTGTCAACGACACATTTACACTGCTAGTCCTCCACACTTCTTTCTATTACCCTTTTTCTCAAATGATATCAAAGTCGTCTGGTCATTCTCCTTTTTCTGGTTGTGTGTAAGCTCTCGCATCAATCACACCTGGCTATATACAGGACTGTGAACCGCGAGACGTGAATTACTCGTCCGCGTCGGAGAGCGCCGACGCTGTTGTGACATCTGGCCGCGGACGCTGAATTGCCGTCCCCCGCCACGCCGCGCCACGCCTCGCTTCCAGTAACCACTTCCGCCACTGGCACACCAGGCGGGCACCTGCGGGTCTGCAGGCGTAGCGCGGCGCGTTAATTGTGCAAACAGGCGCGCGCTGCGCAAATACGGCTGCAGCCGGATGGGCCATGCATAAGTCAGCCGCCCGCGCCAGGGCCAATGACTTTCTGGCCGAACTGGGCCCGCGGCCACCGACCGACACAACGCGCACCATTCTCCCAGGGGCGCTGTCTCCTCGGTCTGCTACAACCTTCCACAACACGGTGGAAGCGCGGAAACCGTCGCTCCAGTTGCACAGTCTCTCGCTTTTCAGAAAAAGCACCTATCCCCTGTATTTCACGTTGTGAAATAATACAATAATCCAGGGTTAGGCAAATAAAAGTGTCTCGGGTGAGTGGATACGGTTGGACATGAATGTATGCATAGAGCCGCACCCTGTGAAGCACACACCACGTGTACACCCGCCACGTGATCCACACCGGTTCAGAGCATAGTTTGGGCTGTGTCATTGCGAGTGGACAGTGCAAAGGGGACTGGACCGTGAAAATTTACTTTCAAAATGTTTTCTTACAGAATTTACTTTATTTACTAGCGATTCATCAAGAACATTAACACATTTAATCACACTATGTGAGCGTGGAAGTAGTTGCCGGGGAGTAACATGGAAACAAATTAAATTTCAAATTTCAACAAATGAAAATTTTATTCCTAAAACCCTTTCATAAAAAAATATTTAAAACTACAATCAGAAAGAACCCTCTAAATATCAAGTTACAGTTATTCAGAGGCAGAAATAATAATTTTTTTCTATTATGGCAGTAGGAGCCTTCGGGCGAGAAGCTTGCCGCTCCCTTTTAACACGGCCGTAGTCACGACCGCTCACAAAAACCTCTGAAAGACTACACTGGTGTCAATCTGCAACTAACCAGATTACATTAAACTAAAATTTTTAACAACTCACACAAACACATAAACTATGCACCCCGTAAGAGGGATGAAGATGGTATAAAACACTCACATTAAAATTATTTGCCACCGAAAGTGCAACTTGTTTTTAAAAGAACTCTTACGGTGGAAGGGTGGCAACGTTATATACTAAAATGACCATTTAAATAAATCTATGAAATGCAGTCTTACATAAAATGTAGAAACATGCTCTACATTACACATATACCGCCTCTCAAGATGATAGGCAACATAAAAACATATTTCAGAAATTCGGCCGTTACACCTTAAGCAATAAATTCGTTAACACCGAATCCGACAAACATGACAGGGGCAGCTATTAACGTACGGCAGACCGACAGACAGACAGACAGACACTAAATGCCTAACAAATGCGGACGAGAGACAGACGAGCAAGCTGGAGACGAGAGACTCACCTAGAAAACAAGTAGAATTTAACAAGTAAATGAAACAACATATCACGAGTCACTTAACTTCTAATAAAATCCGATTTCTGGCGAAGACCTGGCGCAGTACCCCCAACGCTCTCCCGAACCGTCCGCTGCCAGCCGCTTCAACGGACGCAGGAAGGCGCGCCGATCTCCCGTCTCACGGCGTCGCAACTCGCCCCGGCCAGCCCGTTGTCGTGGTTTGCTCCTGTTGCTCTCGTGTCGGCCACGAAGCCACTATCCCTCGTTATACGGTGCGGCCCATTGGGCTCACATGCGCCGACGCTCAAGGCGGACAAGTCATCTTGTGTCTCAGTGCGCGACCAACCAACCGATCTATCCCACAGCCAATAACCGTTGCCCCAGCAACTCGAGCAGACTGGTGGCCTAACCCATACTAGCACTCCGGACAACAGACAGACACGGACTGCCCCACACTGACCCGACTGACAGACTGACTGACTCACTCCGGCTGACTGACCAACTGACGAGCTCATAGCGCCCCTTAAATGCACGTGAACAGGCAACTTTTCCCCTTTCCCACTGGAGGGAGACACCAAAGCTACGATTGCCACAGCGGCGCCACCGCCAGAAACGGAAGGCGACTGCTTTACACTACGCACTGTGGCGCGCTCTTCAAAACAGCAAACTTTACCACGGCTCAGGTACGATAGTACTCAAAGTGGAAATGGTTCAAATGCCTCTGAGCACTATGGGACTTTACATCTGAGGTCATCAGTCCCCTGGACTTAGAACTACTTAAACCTAACTAACCTAAGGACAGCACATACGTCCACGCCCGAGGTATGATTCGACCCTGCGACCGTAGCAGCAACCCGGTTCCGGACTGAAGCGCCTAGAACCGCTAGGCCACAACGGCCGGCCTCAAAGTGGAGTATGGGGTGTTCGTTATTAAAGTTAAGTGACAACTAAGACATGGAACGGAGTGGTCAGTTGTTTGCTGAGAAGTTAAGTGGTGTCAAAGTGCCAGCAAAGAGTGCCATGCAACGCATGGTCAAAATATGGAGTCAGATAGGATCTGTTTTGAACAATTCAGAAAACATTCCGAAACGTGACCGCACACCAGAAAATGTGGTTGCAGTTCACCAGAAAATGTTTCAGTTTCCTATGGAATCAACCTGACGCCTGCCGCAAGAGACAGGTATATCACGTCGATCATGCAGACGAATACTCCGCTTGGACCTGCACATGCATCCCTAGCGAGTGTCTGTTGTTCATGCATTCATACCAGCAGATGCTCATCAGCGTCTCCAGTTTTGTGATTATCTGTTCACTGACATAACAGTAAATGGCTTGGACATAGAGCTGTTCTTTAAATCTGATGAAGCCTAGTTTCACCGGAGCGGTTATGTCAACTCGCCAAAACATTGACTGCACTCGTCTTATGTTACTGCGTGGTATGTTCACATGCCCCTTCATTCTCACTCTGATCTTCTGTGACGAGCTGACACCTCGCAGCCCTGTATACAGTGATACGTGCATGTTATATTGTGCAACACATCATTCCAGCTTTGCAAGTACACAACTGTGTCCACGCCACTATTTTCATGCGAGATGGGGTGACACCACATGTCGCTTGACAGGTGAAAGATTTACTTCGTGATTGATAACGACTGCGTCATATCTAGGCAATTTCAGGTTGTGTGGTCTTCTAAATCCCCCGACCTAAATCGATGCGACGTCTGGTTGAGGGGATGTATGAAAGATAGTGTCTATTACGGATGCATCCGGGCTCTTCCCGACCTGAACGATTGTAGTGTATTGCATTGAACCGGGACCTAGAAACGACGGGAAGGCTTCGTCCCGTCGTAGTCCTCAGTGGTTCACTACCCAACAACAAGCCACAGCCGTCCATTCCCCCCACCGCCCCGCCCCACACCGAACCCAAGGTTATTGTGCGGTTCGGCCCCCAGTGGACCCCCCGGAAACGTCTCGTACCAGACGAATGTAACCCCAAATGTTTGCGTGGTAATCATGGTGTATGCGTACATGGAGACAGTGTTTGCCCAGCAATCTCCGACATAGTGTAACTGAGACGGAATAAGGGGAACCATGGCAGATGGAAAACCAGCCTTAAAAACAATCCATAGGCTGGCCGACACACCAGACCTCAACACTAATCCTCTAGGAGGATTCGTGCCGGGGACCGGCACGCCTTCCCGTTTAGGAAGCAGCGCGTTAGACCGCGCGGCTAGCCGGGCGGGTGATCTGAAGGATAGTATATGATGACATTCACTCAGATCACACTCGATACGCTGCGAGCAACTTAACATAGTGCTATGGATTCAGCTTGTTGCTGAGTCAAGAGGTCATATTGGAAACGCGTTATATAGGCCGGCTATAAGTTTGTAATTCTTACTTATTTCTGCTGAAGAATTCCTCTCCAGTACAGAAGAATTTATTACGGAGAAACAAGTTTAATATGATTTTCAGGCTTATCAGAATATCTGTTGACTAGTTGACCTGTCAGGTGTTGTGACGGACTGCTACGGTCGCAGGTTCGAATCCTGCCTCGGGCATGGCTGTGTGTGATGTCCTTAGGTTAGTTAGGTTTAAGTAGTTCTAAGTTCTAGGGGACTGATGACCACAGCAGTTGAGTCCCATAGTGCTCAGAGCCATTTGAACCATTTTTGTTATGACGGATTCCAGCCTCGTCCCTGCACAATATTTCGATAGCAAAAGTCTTTGCCTTCATCAGTTGCTATCTGAGACTGCTAGTTGAATGGAACGGTTCCAATATTTACGCGTGCTGTCTCCCTTGTGGAAATGGACCGGGGACGCAATACACAGAAGTACACTCGAAAAGAATTCTGCAGTCGGTCAGACATTACATTTCCGGTGGTAGACTGTCAACGAGTTTTATAACCGTGTGTTTCCCTTATTTCCGTGCCAAAGTTAGATGCACTAGAGAGAAAATCAATTTTCTTTATAAATATTTCCATTAGTTTAAAACTTTTGAAAAAATCAGTAAATAATAATCTACTGTGAAACTGTGGTTAGAATTTTCCAGTTGCTTCAGTCTGCTTGCAAGATGCTCGTGTATGAAACCCACAAATAAGTCTGCTAATTTTCTTTTCTACAATGGATATTTTCTGCCTTATTGAGAAGTCACCACAGAAAATTATTCCTCACGGCCTGACTGAATGAAAATATGCAAAATGTAACTTACCGATTCCTATGTATTCAATGTTCGTAATTATTTTTATGGCAAAAGTAACTGAAGAAATATGTTTTAGCAGTTCTGCTATATGGTTTCTCCAGTTTATATTTGCAGTAACATCCACAAGCAGGACGTTCAAAATATCTTGTTCACTGTTATTACTTTTTATTTTTGGTACACTACTTTTGACAGTACAAAACTGAATGACCAATATTAATTTTGTCAATGATAATGGTAATCGACCTTGTTGGTTGTGAATAAAATTACTTGGAGACGTACACTAAGCTGTCACATCCTACGCAGATTCATACATTTACGTGAACTGAAGATTGATCAAATACCGAAAAAAAGTATAAGATGAATAAATTACATAAGAATAACTGGTTCCTGCAATTCGCGTAGTCAGGTGAGGTGTGTTTTACAATGCTTAAACTTAGTCTATTTGAGAAAATCCAGTTAATAAATATCACAAAACCACGCTATATCCCTAGAAGGTGGTTCTTTGCTAGGGCCATGGGGCCATGGTTCCTTTGAAACGGGCACGGCGGGTTTTCTTCCCTGCCCTTTAATAATCCGAGCATGTACTCCGTCTTTCATGACCACGCTATCGATGGACGCTAAATTCTAATCTTCTTGGCTTCCTTCTTTCCTCAGGTGGGCCATAAAGCTTCTGTCTAGAGCAAAAATGACTAAGTCTACTTCCTGATTCAAATAAAGTCATTTATTTATCGTATGGTATACATTAAAGGTTTTGGTATCACAAGAATAGCTATAGATAACCTAGAATCAGAAAAGTAATGAACCCAAGATCGAGCCCTGGGGAACGCACCCTACGAATTCTCCCAGTGAAAACAATTGCATTACTCGAACATATTATGGCAACTTTAAGCATAGAGTTTGTTAAGTACAAAACAAAGCTGCCCTCATTAAGCAAGTATCCATGGAAACCTAATTTCTCATTTTCATTTCAAATATATTTGTACTGAGTAGAACAGCATTTAATACGAAGTCGAAGGCGGCACTCAGCCACACATTCGTGATAATCTCGCAAATGGCTAACATTCTGGATCTGTTTTTAATAGAACGTCTTCGGCTTCCACTTCCACTGTAACATACCTTCCATAGCGATTTCCAGTTGTTTGTCCACGCTCATTAGTTCTCTTGCGTGAATATAAGAACAGGTGCAACATTTAGAAACAGAGAGTTTCTGGTCACGGAAGTCTAACAGTAAATGACCAGTAGTCAAGTGACTCGGTGGGGCTCAGAGGGAAAAACTTCAAAACCCCTTTCCTAGTTTCATCTACAGACATAATTTGTTTGCAATATAGTGCCTGTAGTACCCAATGTTACTATTTTCCGAAAATTTACCTAGCTTGTTCGTGCAGTGCTGTTTATCTTGTAGAAAAGAAGAACTGTTAGTCGTCTGCTATAACTGAAATTTTTTTGATTAACTTCTCATGGTTGGGATTCACAGTAACATAATATTTCTTAAAAGACATCATAGTCACCGTTGACTGTATGAAATATTTATTATTACTTTTTCTCCTTAACCAAAAACGTTTCGCCTAATTTATTGAGGTATGCCCTGTAGTCTGCAAGGATAATGATTATTATAATCATCATTTAACTACAATGTTTATACTTCTGTTATCGTCTTATAAAATATTAAAGTCTGTAGAATATTAAAGTGCTCTGTCTACTTATAACTACAGAAAATTACTAGTTAAAGCAAGTGGTGTAATGAAAGAGAATATAGTAAAGTAAACGACTGAAAATAATTATAGTTAAAGAGTAAAAGTAGTACAGAAACTAATTGAGAAATACACCGAGTGGCACTGTGGTTCGAAGTCCACGTTAATCTGTAGGTCCCTACAACTGATTCGATAGTGTTCCGTCTCCTTCATTGTTGTACATGCGTGCGAAATCACGGCAGTTAGTTCTTCGGCGACGTATCTCAGTAACTGATAAGGAGAACAGCGCAACAACTGCACAGCCTTCTGTTATTTAGTTCTTTACTTGAGTTTGCGATTGAGTGTGTATTCGCTATGAAGCTATGAAACATACGTAAAAAGCTCAACGGAAGAAGCTGTACCGAAATCAGAACTAGCCTTCGAAATATTTTGTTAATATGTTTCAGTCTTTCAGTTTAAAATGCACTTTCATAATTGTGAATACATAAGTTTTCCACAAGTTAATCGAGAATTCCAAAAAACCCAGTATTTATAATGAAAATTGGCGACTACCTCGTAAACGCAAACAGAGATGTTAATTGTTGCTCGCAGAAGCAGTTAACTTTGTATATATACCAAACTCCATTTTCTGTAACAATTTTTCCAACACTTTTCTTTTTTGATAAATCAGGGTGGAAATTAACCTTTTCTTTAAATCAGTTTTTTTAGTACTTGGTTTCTCGGCGATATGTACTGATAAGTGATTTTAAATCCATGAGCTTAAATTTCTTGACGCAGCTGGCAGCCAAAGAGAACTTTATCAGCTATATTTTTCTCTTGGCACAATGTAGCAGTCAAAGAACTGAACAGGAGAGAGAGAAGCAATGTGTTGTATCTACTGGAAAACAATATACAATGATAGCTTCATTTCCTTACAGTATATTATTTTTAGTTCTTTTGAATTTTTTGATTTCAATATTATTAAAACATATATTTTAATGATGTTATTTCCTAATATTTTCTAATCGCTAATAAACTTAACACTGCATCTACCATCAAAATAAGAGAGAGGTAACAGTGGATCAGTTCAGGTATCGGAGACAGGCAAAAGCATACGGTCTCCATCTGGGACACACAGAAAAAACACTTTGTATTTCGCAAACATACCTTCAGTTTTACTTCTACAAAACATGGAGACAACCCAGAGAGAAAATTATGTCGCAGAATGATATATTTATTGGTGTGTGTGTGTGTGTGTGTGTGTGTGTGTGTGTGTGTGTGTGTGTGTGTGTGTGTGTGTGCCCCATCACCTAGGCTTCCCATTTCTCTCGAAATTTGCTTCATCGTCTCAGCAACGAGACATAATTATCCGATATATGGGAGATGTTGCTCTGCCTTCGGCGTACCACTCCCTCCCAAGACGGTCCGCTTAATGTTCCTCGCGCCCGGCTGTTAACGGAAATGTCAGACGCAGGTAGCCGCCCCTCTGGAACAGCTGGAGAAATTTTAATCATATCAGTTGTCGCAGCGCTGCCGCCGCGGAATATTAAAGCTGGCAGCGCTTTATCACCGCCACCTGTTGGCTATTAATATCACAGCGGGAGGTGAGCCCGCAACTCCGGAAACGGCTTTTACGAGCTCCGTTACTGCTTTACGTTCGCAGGAGGTCTCAGGTGGCGTCAGCAGGACTCGAAGATGTCCTGGTTGGGCCAGTCGTGTGTTGCGTTCCACTTAGTTCTGCACGGGTTTTTCATGTGTTGCATTCATTATCACTGGAAAAGATGGCAAAGAGGATTACGGTCAGCGGTCATGTTTCTACTCTCCAGTCTCCGAACAAAATAAAAATACACTGATAACAATAAGCACTATTATTTGTAGCTGTATGTGATGTTGGCTATGTGTGTAGTCTTGATTTCTACGACGATGTTGGTGCTGAGGGTTCCTGATAACGTTTTCTAGGCAAGGGCGTTGTATGTAGACAGCACTGGTGAGGAATCATCATCATCATATCCAGTTTTGGTTTAGGCATTCTTACAAGTTCCAATGTCAGGCAGATTTCAAATGATTTTTCCATGTCTTCTTAGGACGCCCACTATCTCTTTCCCATTCAGGTGTATATTTTGTACACTACTGGCCATTAAAATTGCTACACCAAGAAGAAATGCAGATGATTAATGGGTATTCATTGGACATATATATTATACTAGAACTGACATGTGATTACATTTTCACGCAATTTGGGTGCATAAATCCTGAGAAATCATTGCCCACAACAACCACCTCTTGCCGTAATAGCGGCCTTGATACGCCTGGGCATTGAGTCAAACAAGTACAGCTGCCCATGCAGCTTCAACAAGATACCACAGTTCATGTAAATGTAGATGTCGTGTGACTAGGGCCTCCCGTGGGGTAGACCGTTCGCCGGGTGCAAGTCTTCTGATTTGATGCCACTTCGGCGACTTGCGCGTCGATGGGGATGAAATGATGATGATTAGGACACCATAACACCCGGTCCCAAAGCGGAGAAAATCTCCGACCCAGCCAGGAATCGAACCCGGGCCCTTAGGATTGACGTACTGTCGCGCTGACCACTCAGCTACCGGGGGCGGACACCATAGTTCATCAAGAGTGGTGACTGGCGTATTGTCACAAGACGAGCCAGTTGCTCGGCCACCATTGACCAGACATTTTCCATTGGTGAGAGATATGGAGAATGAGCTGGCCAGGGCAGCAGTCGAACGTTTACTGTATCCAGAAAGGCCCGTACAGGATCTGCAACATGCGGTCGTGCACTATCCTGCTGAAATGTAGGGTTTCGCAGGTAACGAATGAACGGAAGAGCCATGGGTCGTAACACGTCTGAAATGTAACGTCCACTGTTCAAAGTGCCGTCAATGTGAACAAGAGGTGACAGACGTGTAACTAATGGCACCCCTTAGCATCACGCCGGGTGATACGCCAGTATGGCGATGACAAGTACATGCTTCCAATGTGCGTTCACCGCGATGTCGCCAAACACGGCTGCGACCATCATGGTTCTGTAAACAGAACCTCGATTCATCCGAAAAATGATGGTTGTTGTGTTGCAAACGTACCCATCTGTTGACTCAGGGATCGAGACATGGCTGCACGATCCGTTTCAGCCATGCGGATAAGATGCCTGTCATCTCGAGTGCTAGTGATACGAGGCCGTTGGGATCCAGCACGGCGTTCCGTATTACCCTCCTGAACCCACCAGTTCCATATTATGCTAACAGTCATTGGATCTCGAAAAACGCGAGCAGCAATGTCGCGATACGCTAAACCGCAATCGCGATAGGCTACAATCCGACCTTTATGAAAGTCGGAAACGTGATGGTACGCTTTTCTCCTCCTTACACGAGGCATCACTACAACGTTTCACCAGGCAACGCCGGTCAACTGCTGTTTGTGTATGAGAAATCGGTTCGAAACTTTCCTCATGTCAGCAAGTTGTAGGTGTCGCCACCGGCACCATCCTTGTGTGAGTGCTCTGAAAAGCTAATCATTTGCATATCACAGCATCTTCTTCCTATCGGTTAAATTTCGCGTCTGTAGCACGTCATCTTCGTGGTTTAGCAATTTTAATGGCCAGTAGTGTATATTGCTTTAGGTATTCGTTCATCGCACATCCGTTGAATGTATTCATGTCATTTCTTACTGTAGTTTTCTGAAGTATGTTTTTAAAGCTCACTTCATTTCTGGTTTCACTCTTCCTTTCTCATCAATAAATTTGTAAGAAGCTAGTGATCTTAAGAGTCTCGTCTCTGCTTCTTCAATTCTCCAAAGCTGACTGGCTGTTAGAGTGCAAGCCTCTGACTCATACATTTGTACTGGTACTGCTATCGCATTGCATAATTTTAGTACTATCTTTTTTGGAGAGAGTGCGATTTATAATACCAACAGTTGAAGCTCTCGCGGCTTGCATTCTTCATCACTGAGTGTAATACATGGGGTCTCACACACCACGTATTTAATATTATTTATTTATTAGTTGTAGCACACGAAAAACATAGTGGGGATTATTGGAAAGGGCCAATAGAAGGTATGTCGCTGGTAGGAGTCGGGTAAGATTGCATTTATGCAAGAGGAATGCTACCATCAACGCTCTTGAGATTGCCAAATTCTGGTCTGCATTGCCAAATTCTGGTCTGCACTAATGTAGGATCTGCGCTTATATTTTTCCTGGCTTGAATACAGAAAGCAAGTCCAAGTGGATGTAGTTAACACTAGTAATACGGAGGATGGACTGGCATTAAAGTAGTCTGCTGATTGAAGAGAGCAACAGATTATCCTTAGTGAAGTACAACTGGGTTTTATCCTCTTTGCTTCTGACACAATAAGTAAATACAAACTGAGCTTTGCAATTCGTTATGAATGGGTTTATTTTATTATCCAAGAAGTCGATGAATACCTTTTTGGATGCTGATATAGTATAATTCCGAAACAATGAACGAAAGCATCTACAAAGTGTGTTAAATGTGATCGCACACAGTTCTCACCTTACTCTGCACGAAACAAAACCAAATTATGAGAAGACTTAATCTTAACACTATCATACAACTTCTCACTAAAATTTCTCTAGCCTGAGTGATTGCTCCTAACTACTACAAAAAATCGAAACAGTGACTAAACTTAGCTTCACGTCCTGAATCACTGCTCACGATTAACAGCTTGTACTTCTAGAACATGCCACACCTCCTGCTCGTGACACCCATATTGCCTATATCAACCAGGCTCTTCAAAAAAGCTCATCTTCGTTCAAATGTCACCTACTGAGCTTACAAGTACAACTCAACCTCTGGAAAGGTCCACTGTTTGCCATGACACCACACTCAAAAAAAAAAAAAAAAAAAAAAAAAAAGAAGACTGCACTCAGTCCAACATGTGTCGACGGAACAGCACCCCTGTACGAAGAAGAGATCATAGAAAATGTTCCAGAAGAGTTAATTATACGGGCTTTGACTGGTTCGCCCGCTCAACAGCCGCGGCTACACGCCGCATGGGACAGAAATCAAACGGGCGTGCTCTATGATTAAAATGTAGCACAGACCGGGTCTCCCACTCCGACGTGTGGACGTGGCGTACAAAATAATAAATTACCGTGACACGTCTCCTGGGCGCAGACGTCAGCAGCGTGTTTTATGGCTCGTGTCACGTGTTGCATTCGTGGCGCTGGAAACGCTGAAAGCCACCGTCACTCCTCGCCCCGATGCAAGGACGCTTTCAGTTACGTGTGGCGTTCCTACGTGTGTTATTAATACTGCTTTAATTATACTGCAGCGGTCTGGGAAGGGCAAGGTTCACACCTGTTAGAAGCTACCTTTTTAATCGTCATTGGTGTATTAAGTCAGCACTCATTTGAAATCAATTATCGCTCACAGACCTGGGCCTTTTGTAGGTGCTCCATTTGATGAAAGAGCTGTGAAGCATGTTGCCTTTGACTTAGATGTTTTCAGGAAACACGTTTGATCGCCAGATCTCGTGATGAAAGATCTCATCACACCTAATTAATACCGTGCACTGGAACGATGTGACATCGACAAAATTATAGTACGGGTCTTCCACACAGCTCTTCCATACATCAGAAATAATGTTCTCAACAGTATCTGACAGAACATTATCAACTAACACTACTATTCTTTAGAACTAACACACATTTTTCTCTGCTATCATATTTCCATTGTCCATCAAATAAGAGCCCACTCGATATAAAATTGAATGAAATCGTTAATATTTCAGTAAATGCGCATGCGGCCAGGCAGACCAATGTATGAGATATGTAGAAATATTATTGTTTAGGTCCTGACACATAGGGAAAAAAATTCAAGTTATTTTAAGTATTTTTCATACGGTATAAGAAAACATATTTCAAAGCACACCCCTTACGCCGACAGCGACAATTCTTGCTTTTCCTCTGGCAACAGGCCTTCGTCTTATTTGGACGACCACCTTTTGCATGCATGCTTCTCATATGCAATCAGATTTTCGGTCTACAAACAGAACTAAAAATTTAGGAAATTCGTTCTGCTTCAGCTATTTTTCGCATATGGAATTTAGATCTAAAAACAGATCATGTGGAATCAAACGCTTACTATACCTGTTTCTCTAAATGGTTGAAATCTGTTTCATGACTGAAGACTGGTTCTTTACAAATATCGCGCCTGCCAATGTGGCCGAGTTGCTCAGTGTTTCTCGTGATTTCTGCTTACTCAAAGAAAGTGATGTACATCTTTGATATCAGAATTTCCTGAGAGAAAACACACAAATTACTTTTGTGCTTCATATACTGATACGATAGACGCTAAAAAATACTCAGGAATCGTTTTTAGTGGTCTGAATCGTATTCATTCCTTTTTGCAAACACATTTCAAAACGTATTTTCACAAAGGTTCAAGATATACAATATTTTTTGGCTGCTCTGTACCTGGGGAATTTCAGATCAGACTAACATTTCCAAAATTATGCGATCGCATCTATTTCAAAACAAAAGGGATTGTCATAAAACTATCGAATAAAAATTAATTGCTTAGCTTTACTTTTTCTGCTATAAAAGGAGCAGTATTTTGTGCTCTGCCATTTTCTGTCCTTAAATTACAATTATACTGACCTTCCCTTATTCTTTTCTTCTACTCCTCCTCCTTCATGAAGCATTACACCAGCTGGACCGCTGCGACTCCTAGACATATCCTTCTTCTCTTTAGGATACCAATCGTCGTTCAGGGATACAATCCATCCTTCCTATATGGCTACATGCCTATTCTTTGAAGCAAAAAAGAAGGAAAAGAAGAACAAGAAGAAGGAGAAGGAGAAGAAAAAGAATAGTTGTGAGCTTTGTATGCCATGGATATGTTTTTATTTTTCGATGTGCTTAAATTATACTGATTTTCTATTTTATGTAGATCGCTTAGTGCCCTCTATAAATTATCTCCGTTATTCACAAGTAGTACAGGATCGTGAACACATATAAGACTTTTGATACAGTTTTTTCCTTTGAAACTGTTCTCGATCAAAATTTTATAATCCGTTGTTTCCCTTCATAACGTTGTCCAAATACAGATTAAAAGTGATTAGTGAAATACAACACCCTTGTCTGACTCCTTTATTAGTATTTTATTTGCCAAATTTCCAGATTTTAGCTTTACTTTTGTCTCTGTTTCTATGTATACAATCAGGATAACTCGGATCACACAGAGTGATATTCCCCTCTTTTCTACACTCCTGGAAATGGAAAAAAGAACACATTGACACCGGTGTGTCAGACCCACCATACTTGCTCCGGACACTGCGAGAGGGCTGTACAAGCAATGATCACACGCACGGCACAGCGGACACACCAGGAACCGCGGTGTTGGCCGTCGAATGGCGCTAGCTGCGCAGCATTTGTGCACCGCCGCCGTCAGTGTCAGCCAGTTTGCCGTGGCATACGGAGCTCCATCGCAGTCTTTAACACTGGTAGCATGCCGCGACAGCGTGGACGTGAACCGTATGTGCAGTTGACGGACTTTGAGCGAGGGCGTATAGTGGGCATGCGGGAGGCCGGGTGGACGTACCGCCGAATTGCTCAACACGTGGGGCGTGAGGTCTCCACAGTACATCGACGTTGTCGCCAGTGGTCGGCGGAAGGTGCACGTGCCCGTCGACCTGGGACCGGACTGCAGCGACGCACGGATGCACGCCAAGACCGTAGGATCCTACGCAGTGCCGTAGGGGACCGCACCGCCACTTCCCAGCAAATTAGGGACACTGTTGCTCCTGGGGTATCGGCGAGGACCATTCGCAACCGTCTCCATGAAGCTGGGCTACGGTCCCGCACACCGTTAGGCCGTCTTCCGCTCACGCCCCAACATCGTGCAGCCCGCCTCCAGTGGTGTCGCGACAGGCGTGAATGGAGGGACAAATGGAGACGTGTCGTCTTCAGCGATGAGAGTCGCTTCTGCCTTGGTGCCAATGATGGTCGTATGCGTGTTTGGCGCCGTGCAGGTGAGCGCCACAATCAGGACTGCATACGACCGAGGCACACAGGGCCAACACCCGGCATCATGGTGTGGGGAGCGATCTCCTACACCGGCCGTACACCACTGGTGATCGTCGAGGGGACACTGAATAGTGCACGGTACATCCCAACCGTCATCGAACCCATCGTTCTACCATTCCTAGACCGGCAAGGGAACTTGCTGTTCCAACAGGACAATGCACGTCCGCATGTATCCCGTGCCACCCAACGTGCTCTAGAAGGTGTAAGTCAACTACCCTGGCCAGCAAGATCTCCGGATCTGTCCCCCATTGAGCATGTTTGGGACTGGATGAAGCGTCGTCTCACGCGGTCTGCACGTCCAGCACGAACGCTGGTCCAACTGAGGCGCCAGGTGGAAATGGCATGGCAAGCCGTTCCACAGGACTACATCCAGCATCTCTACGATCGTCTCCATGGGAGAATAGCAGCCTGCATTGCTGCGAAAGGTGGATATACACTGTACTAGTGCCGACATTGTGCATGCTCTGTTGCCTGTGTCTATGTGCCTGTGGTTCTGTCAGTGTGATCATGTGATGTATCTGACCCCAGGAATGTGTCAATAAAGTTTCCCCTTCCTGGGACAATGAATTCACGGTGTTCTTATTTCAATTTCCAGGAGTGTATAACATTCCGTAGTTTTCCTTTAAGAACATTATCAACTCCGTTCCTATGTTCTGTTAAGACTGTGTAAGCTTTTAAATTGTATTCTCTTCTTTTTCTATTATTTGATTCAGTGAGTAAAGGTTATGTGAACTGGACTTACTATTTTGGATGAAGAATTAAAATATCCAGCTCAACGGAAAAAACAAGAAATTTTAAAGTGACTCATGACGAAAAGTCCTCAAACATTGGAGAACTATAAATCACAAAGAAAAGAAACAAAGAAATTAATAAGAGCTGCAGGTAAGGAGAGCATGGAGAAATATACATCTAAATAGAAAGTGATGTACATGGTCGTAAAACTATTACATTCAAAACAATCAAACACATAAAGAAAGAAGAGAAGGATGTGCCAAATTCAGATCTTCTAAACAGAAGACTGAATGAAGTTCTACAAAAATCTGTCGTCTACAGGCAAGTGACGAAGTGGAAGAAATTAACAGATGTCTTTCGAAAATTTATAAAATAGAATTTAAGGAACTAATAGATGCCTTAAAAAGCAGTAAAAATCCAAAAACTGTTGCAACGGACATAGAATACAGAGTAGAGAAAACCCACGAGAAGAAGCTATGTACAGACTTTTCGATTTTTAAATCAATGCAACCTCCTTCTGTGATAGCAGCGATAATGTGGAGGTTCATTGAACCCTCTGCCAGGGCTGGCCCATGTGGCCGAGCGGTTCTAGGCGCTTCAGTCCGGAACCGTGCGACTGCTACCGTCAAAGGCTCGAATCCTGCATCGGGCATGGATGTGTGTGAAGTCCTAAGGTTAGTTAGGTTTAAGTAGTTCTAATTTATAGGGGACTAATGACCTCAGATGTTAAGTCCCATAGTGCACAGAGCCATTTCAACCATTTGAACCTCTACCAGGCAGTTTATTGTGTATAACAGAGTAATCACGTAGATGTAGATATAGATGAGGGAGGAAGGACAGAAAGGGGGAAGGCGCAGATGTACACAGATAGGAGAAGATGGACAAAGAGACAGGGAGGGGAAAATGGACAAAAAGGGAAGAGGAGGAGATGGGCAGAGAAGGAAGAAAAGAGTAGGAAATAGAGACAGGGGAAATAGAGATGGACAGAGAGAAGTGGAAGGACGAGATGGACAGTGAGAGGGGGGGAGGAGGAGATGGACAGATAGAGGGTGGAAATAAAGGGAAAGGAGGATATGGACAAAAAGCGCGGAGTAGGAGGTAGAGCAGGTGAAGAGGTGTTAAGAGGGGGGAGTGGAGAGATGGACTTACGGGGAACAGAAGGAGATGGTCAGAGGGGGAAGAAGCAGGTGGACTGAGAAGATGGTGCAGATGGACAGAGAGAAAGGGGTTGGACAGTGAGAGAGGAGCAGATGGACAGAGAAAGGTGGCAGGAGGTGATGGACAGAGAGTTACAGGAGATTCATAGAGACAGGCGGAAGGGGAAAGATGAGATTAGCAGAGAGAGAGGGGGAAGGATATGGTTTAATAGATGACAGGAATAAATACCATGTGATCAAAAAGTCAGTATAAATTTGAAAACTTAATAAACCACGGAATAATGTAGATAGAGAGGTAAAAATTGACACACATGCTTGGAATGACATGGGGTTTTATTAGAATCAAACAAAAAACAAAGTTCACAAAATGTCCGACAGATGGCGCTGGACAGCAAAACGTCAGTGACTGCGCATGGCAATCGTGTATAAAAGGAACTGTAATGAGGGAGAGAATCAGATGCGCCAGCAGTCGCAACATTTTGACATCACCTGAAAAGGCGCTTTTAGTGAAGCTGTATTATCAGAATGGGGAATGTGCTAGTTCAGCGTTACGATCCTATCGCCATAGGAAGGGGATTCGAACGGGTAATGGTCCGTTGACAAATGCAGATGTGGCGAGAATGATTTCGAAGTTCGAAGCCACGGGTTGTTTAGACGATAGACCCCGTAGTGGCCGACCGAGCACAAGGCGTAATGCTGCTGAGACAGTTCAGGAAGAAATGGAGATTGTAGCGGGTTCGTCTATGCACGGGGAAGTCAGCGCTCATGCAGTCGCACGTCGCACCGGCATTCCATACACTACTGTTTGGTTGGCACTGAGGCGTACCCTCCGATGCTATCCGTAAAAAATCCGTCGGCATCATGAACTGTTACCTGGCGATTTAGTGAAGCGGAGGGCATTTGCGGTGGGGGCGTTCCAAAATATAGCGGAAGATGACGATTGGTTGAGTAACGTGATGTGGACCAACGAAGTTCTTTTCACGCTCTGAGGGTCTGTCAACGCCCACAGCTGTAGAATTTGGGCTACCGAAAATCCTAGAACTGTCGTGGAAACTCCATTGCACGACGAGAAAGTCACGGTATGGGTTGGATATACCACATCTACCGTTATCGGGCCTTTTTTCTTCGAGGAAATGAGTGATTCTGGTTTTGTAACTGCTACCGTGACGGGTGAGGGGTACGCCGATATGTTACAGAATCGCATCATCCCCAGTCTGGCTAATAAACACCTGCTGGAACGTACGATGTTTATGCAGATGGCGCGCCACCCAATATTGCTAGACAGGTGAAAGATCTCGGTTGGTGTTTGCGTAGTCTTGTAGGTGCTGACAGACAAGCACTACTGCGTGAAATAACCGCAGAAATCAATGTGGGGCGTATGACGAACGTCTTCGTTAAGACAGTGCGGCGAAATCTGGAATTAATGGTCTACGGCAGCAGACGACCGACGCGAGTACCTTGCTAATAACACGAGTTACCCTGTAGCATCTCTTCTGGGCTTGTGACCAAATCGGTTGGACTCCACATGACTGGAAAACCGTGACCTGATCAGTTGAGTCTCGATTTCAATAGGGTAGGGTTCGAGCGTGGCACAGACCCACGAAGCCATGGACCCAAGTTGTCAACAAGGCTATGTGCTAGCTGATGGTGGCTCCATAATGCTGTAGGCTGTGTTTACTTGGAATTGACTGCGTCGTCTGGTTGACCTGCTACTTCGGAGAACATTTTCAGCCATTCGTTAAATTCATGTTCCGAAACAACTGAATTTTTATGGATGACAGTGAGGCTTGTCACCGGACCACAAATGTTCGTAGTTGCGTTGACGAACATTATGCACAATTCGAGCGAATGAAATGGCCTCCAAGATAGCCCGACTTGGATCCCATGGTATATTTATTGGACATAATCGAAAAGTCAGTTCGTGTACAAAATTCGGCACCGGCAACACTTTCGCAGTTATGGACGGTTATAAAGGTAGTATGGCTCAGTATTTCTGCACGGGAATTCGAACGACTTGCGTCCACATCATGTAAGACTGCCGCACAGTGCTGGACAAAAGGAGCGCTGACACGATGTTAGGAAGTATCGCATGATTTTTGTCACCTCAACGTACAGCTTTATGTCTGTCCCTCGTAGATGCCGAGTGGTGATATGTTCATGCTACCAGTGGCGACCTATTAGCAGGCCGCCCCTGCAGACAGCGGCTTGGGCGCGGCGGTACGCCCCCCGCCCCCTGCTAGCCGCGTGCCGCTGAGCCGGGCGCTGCCTCCAGCCTCCAGCCTCGGCTGTCCCGGCCAGCAGCCGGTCAATACGCGCTGCCCACCTCCCCGCCACCACCGCCCCGCCGTCGCCGCCCACGCATTCTTCGTGGCCGGCGACCCGCTCTAGAGCACACGCGGCCACTTAAGGCGCAATTTGCACCTCCTCCGTCGATGGCGGCCCACCGCACACCTCCAATGCACCTCCCAGACAGTCCAGCGCTTCTCAGTGGCGCCACTCGAGCTCTTACAGCTTTCACTCTCACCTTTCCCGCCGACAGTGAAGCAGGTTTATCAACGCAGAACACGCATTAAGGAGCAAATAGTCGTATGTGCTTCGATACAAGCATACATATGTGCTTGTAAAGAAGCACATACGACGACGACAACTTTGGATCTGCAGAAACATTTGTTTTGGAGGGAGGGGGCATGTAGAGATAGGGGTAATAAGCCTTTTGAGAAGTTCATCTCACCCAATGTGTTTTATTGTATTTTGGCTATATTCCAATTTCCCACCGCAACAGTACATAAGAAAAGAATATTGGACATAGTCTGATACCATAAACCGCAGTTTTACTGAGGGTGATGAATAGAAGGATGTATAGCAAGTTGAAGTTCAACAAGAAGAGGAATGTGGTTTGTTAAGAAGGATAGGCACGAGAGATCCTACTGGCTTATTATGAATCCTAGGAGAGAGAGAAATTAAAAAAAAAAGCAAGATTTGCTACACCTTTTTGTCAGGGCTCACAAAATTACGAGTATTTGTGGCCGTATCTTTTCGAATGTCTGCTTATTATTAGTATCCCACAAATATTACTTGATCGATGTAGGCATCAGTACATGCTAAAAGTAAACATTTCATTGCGGCCTCTATTAAATATCGACACCTAGTATATTTTGACGCAGCCATCTGCCATGCAACAATGGGGAAAATTCAGAAGAGAATACTATGTGTGTGAATGACGTTCCGTTGAACATATATCTAGCAGATTTGCAGATTTAGTAGCTGTAACACAAGGCACAAGCGTTGTAATTAACCTTGTTACAGAGAACGCAACAAAGCACTGTGTTAGTTATCTCTCTCAAAGAACTGTTGTTTCTCTGGAAATAGACTCAACCTTAAATGAAAATAAAAAATAAAAATATATTCAGGTTTCCTACAAATTATAAGCTACCTGACAAAAAGTGTAGCAGACGGACTTGGCAGAGGAGACGATATGAAACTTCAAGGGTTGAGAGGGTATGTGATGTTATTTCAGAGATTACCAAATCCAGTCAAATTCACAAATAATTTATCAGTTTGAGCCCACTTAACAGTATTACAAAAGCACCTTTCCTCTGGCCTCTCACGTGTGTGAAGTGTGGACGATGTACGATGTTTATGCAGGATGGCGCTCCACACCATATTGCCAGACGCGTGAAAGATCTCTTGTGCGCGTCGTTTGGTGATGATCGTGTGCTCAACCGCCACTTTCGTCATGCTTAGCCTCCCAGGTCCCCAGACCTCAGTCCGTGCGATTATTGGCTTTGGGGTTACCTGAAGTCGCATGTGTATCGTGATCGACCGACATCTCTAGCGATGCCGAAAGACAACATCCGACGCCAATGCCTCACCATTGTTGACGAATAATGGTGGACATATTGAGCGTTTCCTGTAAGGAACGTCATCTTTGCTTTGTCTTAAATTGTTATGCAAACTTTTGCTATTCTGATCAGATGCCATCTGTCGGACATTTTTTGAACGTTTGTATTTTTTTTGGTTCTAATAAAACCCCATGTCATTCCAAACATGTGTGTCGATTTGTACCTCTCTATCTACATTATTCCATGATTTATTCAGTTTTCAAATTTATACTGACTTATATATATATATATATATATATATATATATATATATATATATATATATATATATATACCGGGTGATCAAAAAGTCAGTATAAATTTGAAAACTGAATAAATCATGGAATAATGTAGATAGAGAGGTACAAATCGACACACATATATATATATACCGGGTGATCAAAAAGTCAGTATAAATTTGAAAACTGAGTAAATCATGGAATAATGTAGATAGAGAGGTACAAATCGACACACATGTTTGGAATGGCATGGGGTTTTATTAGAACCAAAAAAATACAAACGTTCAATATGTATATATATATATATATATATATATATATATATATATATATATATATATATACACTCCTGGAAATGGAAATAAGAACACCGTGAATTCATTGTCCCAGGAAGGGGAAACTTTATTGACACATTCCTGGGGTCAGATACATCACATGATCACACTGACAGAACCACAGGCACATAGACACAGGCAACAGAGCATGCACAATGTCGGCACTAGTACAGTGTATATCCACCTTTCGCAGCAATGCAGGCTGCTATTCTCCCATGGAGACGATCGTAGAGATGCTGGATGTAGTCCTGTGGAACGGCTTGCCATGCCATTTCCACCTGGCGCCTCAGTTGGACCAGCGTTCGTGCTGGACGTGCAGACCGCGTGAGACGACGCTTCATCCAGTCCCAAACATGCTCAATGGGGGACAGATCCGGAGATCTTGCTGGCCAGGGTAGTTGACTTACACCTTCTAGAGCACGTTGGGTGGTACGGGATACATGCGGACGTGCATTGTCCTGTTGGAACAGCAAGTTCCCTTGCCGGTCTAGGAATGGTAGAACGATGGGTTCGATGACGGTTTGGATGTACCGTGCACTATTCAGTGTCCCCTCGACGATCACCACTGGTGTACGGCCAGTGTAGGAGATCGCTCCCCACACCATGATGCCGGGTGTTGGCCCTGTGTGCCTCGGTCGTATGCAGTTCTGATTGTGGCGCTCACCTGCACGGCGCCAAACATGCATACGACCGTCATTGGCACCAAGGCAGAAGCGACTCTCATCGCTGAAGACGACACGTCTCCATTCGTCCCTCCATTCACGCCTGTCGCGACACCACTGGAGGCGGGCTGCACGATGTTGGGGCGTGAGCGGAAGACGGCCTAACGGTGTGCGGGACCGTAGCCCTGCTTCATGGAGATGGTTGCGAATGGTCCTCGCCGATACCCCAGGAGCAACAGTGTCCCTAATTTGCTGGGAAGTGGCGGTGCGGTCCCCTACGGCACTGCGTAGGATCCTACGGTCTTGGCGTGCATCCGTGCGTCGCTGCGGTCCGGTCCCAGGTCGACGGGCAAGTGCACCTTCCGCCGACCACTGGCGACAACATCGATGTACTGTGGAGACCTCACGCCCCACGTGTTGAGCAATTCGCCGGTACGTCCACCCGGCCTCCCGCATGCCCACTATACGCCCTCGCTCAAAGTCCGTCAACTGCACATACGGTTCACGTCCACGCTGTCGCGGCATGCTACCAGTGTTAAAGACTGCGATGGAGCTCCGTATGCCACGGCAAACTGGCTGACACTGACGGCGGCGGTGCACAAATGCTGCACAGCTAGCGCCATTCGACGGCCAACACCGCGGTTCCTGTTGTGTCCGCTGTGCCGTGCGTGTGATCATTGCTTGTACAGCCCTCTCGCAGTGTCCGGAGCAAGTATGGTGGGTCTGACACACCGGTGTCAATGTGTTCTTTTTTCCATTTCCAGGAGTGTATATATATATATATATATATATATATATATATATATAAAGGCTCACCGGCCATTTGACCATCTTCTGTGAGGATGCACAAACAGTGCCCGAACTCTTGCGGGAATCGGCAAAAAGCCACGAGTAATAAGTATAATGGGCAGGGACACTATGAATATAGTGCGGGTCAATAAGTTGAGAATGTGGGTCTCACGAGATGCGTGCCAGAGATAAGACCCTGCAGTCGCACTCTCCTCTGTGTCCTCGGTGGCTCACATGGATAAAGCGTCTGCCATGTAAGCAGGAGATCCCGGGTTCGAGTCCCAGTCGGGGTACCCATTTTCGACTGCCCTCGTTGACGTATATCAACGCCTGTATGCAACTAAGTAAGTGATTTCATTGTAATTTCATTCTTTTTCTAAGTGTACAAATACTACAAACGTAGATTTGCCTTTCCTTAACCTATCTTCTAAGACAATTCGTAGGATCAATATTGCTTCGCGTGTTCCAACATTTCTACGGAATCCAAATTGATCTTCCCCGAGGTCAGCTTCCACCAGTTTTTCCATTCGTCTGTAAAGAATTCATGTTAGCATTTTGCAACCGTGACTTAAGCTGATAGTTCAATAATGTCCATGCCTGTCAGCACCTGCTTTCTTTGGAATTGGAATTATTATATTCTTCTTGAAGTCTGAAGGTATTTCGCCTGTCTCATACATCTTGCTCACCAGATGGTAGAGAGTTGTCATGGCTGGCTCTCCCAAGACTATCAGTAGCTCTAATGGAATGTTGTCTACTCCCGAGGCCTTTTTTTGAGTTAGATCTTTCAGTGCTCTGTCAAATTCTTCACGCAGTGTCATACCTCCCATTTCATTCTCATCTACGTCCTCTTCCATTTCCATAATATTGCCCTCAAGTACATCGCCCTAGACCCTCTATATACTCCCTCCACTTTTCTGCTTTCCGTTCTTTGCTTAGGACTGGTTTTCCATCTGAGCTCTTGATTTCTTATGTATCTGTAGCGAATTCCTGAATCCTTAAGAAACTGCCTGGTTGTCCACTGTTTACCTCATGCGACTCCGGAGAAGACATAAAATATGGTTGTGATATTTAGCCATTCGCCATAAGCACTGAACCCAAAACATGATGAAATAACTATTGCCTTGCTGCAGTGGTCATTCCCCGACCTGATTAACACACTGAAGAACACTGTATGAGCTTCATACTTTCGGAATAGTCCAAGTAACTAAATATAGGAAAAAAATACCAACAAGTTGTTGTGAATCATTTTTACACGCCACTCCTTCCCATTCCCACGTCCACCCCTATGCGTAGTTGGGGAATCTTACTCCCACAATATTTTTACACAATTAATGAGCGAAGTACACTCCTGGAAATGGAAAAAAGAACACATTGACACCGGTGTGTCAGACCCACCATACTTGCTCCGGACACTGCGAGAGGGCTGTACAAGCAATGATCACACGCACGGCATAGCGGACACACAAGGAACCGCGGTGTTGGCCGTCGAATGGCGCTAGCTGTGCAGCATTTGTGCACCGCCGCCGTCAGTGTCAGCCAGTTTGCCTTGGCATACGGAGCTCCATCGCAGTCTTTAACACTGGTAGCATGCCGCGACAGCGTGGACGTGAACCGTATGTGCAGTTGACGGACTTTGAGCGAGGGCGTATAGTGGGCATGCGGGAGGCCGGGGCCCGCATCTCGTGGTCGTGCGGTAGCGTTCTCGCTTCCCACGCCCGGGTTCCCGGGTTCGATTTCCGGCGGGGTCAGGGATTTTCTCTGCCTCGTGATGGCTGGGTGTTGTGTGCTGTCCTTAGGTTAGTTAGGTTTAAGTAGTTCTTAGTTCTTGGGGACTGAGGACCATAGATGTTAAGTCCCATAGTGCTCAGAGCCATTTGGAGGCCGGGTGGACGTACCGCCGAATTGCTCAACACGTGGGGCGTGAGGTCTCCACAGTACATCGATGTTGTCGCCAGTGGTCGGCGGAAGGTGCACGTGCCCGTCGACCTGGGACCGGACCGCAGCGACGCGCGGATGCACGCCAAGACCGTAGGATCCTACGCACTGCCGTATATGACCGCACCGCCACTTCCCAGCAAATTAGGGACACTGTTGCTCCTGGGGTATCGGCGAGGACCATTCGCAACCGTCTCCATGAAGCTGGGCTACGGTCCCGCACACCGTTAGGCCGTCTTCCGCTCACGCCCCAACATCGTGCAGCCCGCCTCCAGTGGTGTCGCGACAGGCGTGAATGGAGGGACGAATGGAGACGTGTCGTCTTCAGCGATGAGAGTCGCTTCTGCCTTGGTGCCAATGATGGTCGTATGCGTGTTTGGCGCCGTGCAGGTGAGCGCCACAATCAGGACTGCATACGACCGAGCCACACAGGGCCAACGACCGGCATCATGGTGTGGGGAGCGATCTCCTACACTGGCCGTACACCAGTGGTGATCGTCGAGGGGACACTGAATAGTGCACGGTACATCCAAACCGTCATCGAACCCATCGTTCTACCATTCCTAGACCGGCAAGGGAACTTGCTGTTCCAACAGGACAAAGCACGTCCACATGTATCCCGTGCCACCCAACGTGCTCTAGAAGGTGTAAGTCAACTACCCTGGCCAGCAAGATCTCCGGGTCTGTCCCCCATTGAGCATGTTTGGGACTGGATGAAGCGTCGTCTCACGCGGTCTGCACGTCCAGCACGAACGCTGGTCCAACTGAGGCGCCAGGTGGAAATGGCATGGCAAGCCGTTCCACAGGACTACATCCAGCATCTCTACGATCGTCTCCATGGGAGAATAGCAGCCTGCATTGCTGCGAAAGGTGGATATACACTGTACTAGTGCCGACATTGTGCATGCTCTGTTGCCTGTGTCTATGTGCCTGTGGTTCTGTCAGTGTGATCATGTGATGTATCTGACCCCAGGAATGTGTCAATAAAGTTTCCCCTTCCTGGGACAATGAATTCACGGTGTTCTTATTTCAATTTCCAGGAGTGTATATATCAAATGTAGTTGAAATTTCTCCAGGTTTCCTGAGCCACGCTTTTATCTAGACAACCCTGCCCTCGGCGATAGGCTATTTGGCTTGTCTCACTGTCACACTAATTCTTTCCATACAGAAAGTGATATCAGACTTCAGAAGTTACAGAGCTATGCCGATATGTCATTGTCTCTTAATCCTTAGGGTGCAACGCCATCAGTATGGTCACCAGTGATCCTCGTGTCCCTACAAACTATGGATTCGATACTAGTATCGATTGTTATCACGTATTTTTACGTGTCACGGGTTCTCTTCGCTAACCTGGAGCGGTGGTAGGAGAATGGTTGCTCCAACTAAGAAATCTTCACAGGCGCGCACACAACGCATCACCAAAGTTTCTTCGTAATCAGATGAATGGTGTAAGACAAAGACAATAAAAGCAAACAAATAAATAAATATTAATTTTTAGTGGCGCAGTGGTTAGCACACTGGACTCGCATTCGGGAGGACGACGGTTCAATCCCGTCTCTTGCCATCCTGATTTAGGTTTTCCGTGATTTCCCTAAATCGTTTCAGGCAAATGCCGGGATGGTTCCTTTGAAAGGGCACGGCCGATTTCCTTCCCCATCCTTCCCTAACCCGAGCTTGTGCTCCGTCTCTAATGACCTCGTTGTCGACGGGACGTTAAACAACACTAACCTAACCTAACCTATTAATTTTTATATAGGCTGTAAACAATAACTGTTAATGACATACCGCAGTAGTGTAGGGGAAATCGAGGTTAACAATTTGATACGGGACGCTTGTGGTCTATCAAGCCGGAAACAACCTCAAACTGGTCCACAAAAGCCACCTAACCTACAGCGCATGTGCGCTCGTACAGCTTTTCAATACTCTCTCTTTCTTACGCTTTCAGCTTTGACAGCTATTTCGCTAGCGGAATTAATTTAAACTCTCCTGCAAGGGTAATGAAAGAGAAACGACTTTTTATGCAAAACGTAATTAGATTTAAAATTCGATACAAACTTAACCGACCCGATGTTAAATCACTTTATTATATCTTGAATAAGACGAAATACTTTTCTTTGGATCAATCCGTTCCCATAGGATGTGTTGTATATTTGTTACTGTCGCTGAATACTAACATATTAGTTGATATAATAAAAGACGTTTCTTCTCTCAAAGTTCAGTTCAGTATAATCTGTTAAGCAGAGATCTGTCTAAGACAACTCTCGCCCTTCTACCTATAATGAGGTGAGCCTGTCGTCTTCGGAGACAGTTGCTGAGCGGTACTCCGTTCTGACGTAAGTAAACCTTCTTCAGTGTTAATGGAAATGAGCGTTTGGCGTCATTGGACGAGAGGCCCCTTGCGGGGCAGGTCCGGCCGCCTTGGTGCAGGTCTTATTACATTCGACGCCACATTCGGCGACCTGCGCGCCGGATGGGTATGAAATGATGATGAAGACAACACCCAGTCCTTGAGCGGAGAAAAATCTCCGACACAGCCGGCAATCGAACCCGGGCCCGTAGGACAGCAATCCGGCATGCTGACTACTTAGCTACCTTTTTTTTGGCTAATTAGAAAATTAATTTATTAAGGAAATGAATAAAACTAAAAATGCCCAAAAGAAAGACATGAAGACATTGCGGATAGTACAAATACAAAAGAAACATGCTCCTGTAGCAATGAAATGAAATTCGTGTCGGGGGCGACACCTGCTCACGACCCGACGTTCGATAGAGCAAGAGAGCCATCTATCGACTCGTTCTCCAGACGTTGGTGTAAGACTGGGTCGTCTTCTCGAAATTAACTAAGGGTCCGTAAGTGTGATCGATGTCTATCTCGGCTTCTTCGTCTATCTCATCTCTCACCCGTCACACCCCATCTGGCCGGCGGGTCGGTAAATGTAAGTCGCAAGTAATTAGCGAAGTCTTGACCATATTTCTTATGCTGTTGCAGCTTCGTGTGTCCATCCAGGAGAAAATGCCAAAAATTAATTTTGTCCTTTTCCGATTCGTTATACACGTAGCCCACCACCATTCCCCGTACCCATGTTACTGCATTGGTTTTTTGGACCGGAAAATAAGATTCTTGGGGGAAAAAAATGTGTCTGATGAAATTGTGTGAGGGGCGGAGCGTAACAGGAACGCCAATATCTGTTGTGCCAAGTGCCACACGGGAGCCGTCCCACTACATGCTAAACGATGTTCATCAGTGTCCACTGTTGCGCAGCCTAAACATAGTGGAGTGTCTGCCAAATGAATCGCGTGCCGCCGTTGATTCGTTGCGAACTTCCTATTTGCCACCACATACCATGTTGAGCGTACCGACGTTGGGAGGTAAACGTTCCGTATAACGCGCCATATCTGTCGCCAGTTCTTGTCTGGGTACTTATTTTCTAGGGTATTCCTGGGGCACCGGCGCAGTAAGAGTTGGTATACATCTCGCGTCGTCGGTAGTCGTGTTGTTAGGAAGGAGTCTCTGACATAGCTAAGCTCCAAAAAAAAAAGACTTGAAATGTGACAGCTTCGGTGAAATATGGCCCACATTGACTGGGGGCAACATTGAAGTGGGCGCTAGTACATCGGCCAACGCACCCGAGATATTGCGAAATTGACCGCGCCACTGTCGGAAAATCGTACTGACGAATAACGCCCGTGCCTTTCCATATACGTTCACTAGACCAAGTCCACCCTCTCCAGGTGGTAGCGTAAGCGTTGTGTATTGGATCTTGAACAGGTGTCCCACACTCACGTAGGTTCCGAAAGTTGCTTGTATCCGTGATGCCAATGTGCGTGTTAAAGGCAGGACATGCGCTACGTGAGTGAGTCTCGGTGCTAGGTATACGTTAACATAGGTCACCCTCTGAATCATATCCAACGCTCTTAATTTCTGTAACAGCACCATTGTCCGCATCAGCTTCAATATGCGTCGGTAGTTATCCGCTGCTGTCCGCTGCACATCCGTGTGGAACGTAATACCTAGACATTTTATGGTCTTAACTAACATGAGCGGGCCTTCCTCCCCCGATTGTAACCCTCGACCGATATTCATGCAGCGTGATTTCTGTAGATTAAGCAAGCTTGCTGCCGCCATCCCGTATCGCTGTATCCATGCCAACGCCGTACGTACTTCTTCGCCTATCCGTGCCACCAGCATCAAATCGTCAGCATAAGCGCGGCAATGAAAGGTCAGTTGTGGCAACGGCACTCCCTCCAACCGTCTTCGGAGACCATATAGACAGGGTTCCAAAGTCATTGCATACAAAAATATCGATAGGGGGCAACCTTGACGAACTGACCTTGAAATAACAATGTAGTCAGTGCCCCGCCCATTCACCGAGACCTTTGACGGCACGCCGTGTAACAGTCGCATGATCACTAGAATGAAGGCCGGTGGGATTCCCAATCTGCCCATCACCGCATGCAAAAAGGTAGGATCCACTCTGTCGAACGCATGATCGAAGTCAATAGCGACGAGTGCCCCACGCACTCGGCATGCCGCTGCTAATGCGATGATATCTCGGTAGTCACCGAGCGCCGTATGTACGTTACTCTTACCGCCGAGGCAAGTTTGATCTATGAGGAGTCTATCAGAAATTGAAGACCGCACGCGAGCCCTAAGGATGCGTGCGAAAATCTTATAGTCGCAGTTCAAGAGAGTGAGTGGTCTATAATCTCCTGGCCTTCTGCCACCGCGTGGTTTGGGTATTGGGATGATGATACCCTCCGTGAATTCGGCATGTATCTCAGTCTGCGGTAACAGGAGTTCGTTGTACATCTGAATCCAAGTCCGTCCCATGAGGTATGCAAAGGCGCGGTAAAATTCAATTGGGAAGCCGTCCTGTCCTGGGGACTTGTTTGGAGCCCCCCTGGCAATTGCATCTGTCAGCTCGTCCTCTGTTATCGCTGTGATGAAAGTCTCTGCATCCAGTGGTGGTCCTCTATCTGGCATTTCCGAGATGACATCATGTAGTGTCTCGTGGTTCACTTGTACAGGCCCATATAACTGGCGGAACACATGCGCAATATCACGCTGGTTCACAACTTGCTGGCCAGTTTCAGAGATTAGTTCTCTGATCAATGTCCTGCGTCGTCGTTGGCGTTCACGTACTACGTGGTGCATGGAGGGGGTTTCGGCAGCAACTGTCTCCACCAATCTCGCCCGGACCATTATACCTTCCATTCTTCGTCTCGTCAGCTGTAATAACTTGGCTTTTATCCTGCGCATGGCCGTGTGCCTTTCCGGCGATGGTTGTTGGGTCAACAGCTCCCTCAGGGCTGTAAAATAAAAATCAGCCGTCGTGCGGTTCCACTGCGATTTGTCCTGCCCGTATCGTATCAACGTTCTCCGTAACGTTGGTTTTGCGCATTTGATCCACCACTGGAGAACCGAGGTGTATGCTCGTTGGCGGCGAACGCAGGTCTCCCAGGCCGCCTCTATCGACCGGCGACATTCAATTTCCAGTGACATTCATTTTCCAGTGACCCTTACTCCGCCATATCTTCTGACGCGTTAGTGAAATCGTACAGACGTACGCCATATGATCCGTAAAAGCCACTGGCCAGATTTCGGCATCCAGTATCGCCGTCCGTAGAGCTCGTGTCACATACACTCTATCAAGTCTACTCGCCGAGTGTCCCGTTACAAACGTATAACCCGGTCTGTCGCCATGCTGCAGTTCCCAGGTATCCAGAAGCGCCATTTCGGTAATCAACGCACGCAGTTCCATGCATGGCACATAATGAGGTACTTGGTCCTTCTTGTCGACGACATAATTAAAGTCGCCGCCCACTATATAGTTATCATAGCGTCCAGCGAACAACGGTGCTATCTCTTCGGTGTAAAAGGTCGCCCGTTCTCTCCGTTTTGTGGAGCCAGATGGCGCGTATAAATTGATGGAACGAACGCCGTCGACAATGATCGCTATGCCACGTGCCGAAGGGAGAGACATGACGTCCTCTAGTCCTATTCCTTCCCTGGTGAGAATCGCCACACCGCATCCACTTTCATCGTGCACTGAATAATGTGCCTCGTAGCCGTAGAACTCTGGCGGCGATGTGAAACGCACTTCTTGTAGGAGTACAATATCCACGTCCGCAGCGCGTAACGTATCTTTCAGCATTTGAATTTTAAGCGGTGTCCGAATGCCGTTAATGTTTATCGTTGCAATGCGGTACGCCTGGCGTGTGTTCATCAGTTGTAGGGCTGGTGTCATTAAGCGTCTATCTGCACCCCCGGTGCTCCTCACCACACTAAGTTGTTCAACATTTCTCGACCCCTCCCGGCCTCTGGCCAGGACTATCCTCAATCGTCGCGTTCGTATTTTCATTCTGTTCCTGTGGGTCCATTTCTTGCGCCCAGTCCCCCAGCATACTTCCGGAACTGGTCGAAGGATAGGAGGCAACGTTGTCACCGCTCTGATGTTGGACAATTGTCATCTCCACTTCTGCCTTCCGGTCACCAGAAGGAGAGTTCAGGTTATCGTCGCTGTGTAATTCCTGCATCGTCATCTCGGTATCTGTTGAATCCATTGGTCTCAGGTCGATACTGTCGTTGTCGTCCACTGTCCCCTCGGGACTATGGCTATCGTCAGCAGAAGTGAGTCGACGCTTCTTTCTTCTCTTCGGTGAACGCTGTTTCCGTTGCCTTGCTTCCGCATCGGCTGTTTGGGTTGCGTATCCTCCGTCTTGGGCATGGCCTATCACGCTCTCGGTGGAAGCATTGGCAGCCACCACGGATGAGCCTGGAGCGGCCGTCAGCTGCATCTCTTGTGTGGTGTCCTGTGTCTGCTGTGGTGGAACCGGTGGTCGGAGTTCCAGTCCGTTGGTGTCCATGTACTCTATAGGGGGCAGCTGCTGCTGCCCATCGGGAATCTCCCTCACGTCTCCTCTCAGGGCTTCCACAAAGGTCAGCGGTAAGACAGTCATCTGTTGTGGCGCCTGAACGTCATCCCGTGGAGTTTGCACTAAACGTCGCTGGAGGCATTCCGAGCGGACGTGACCTTCTTTCCCGCACCCCGAGCAAGTGCGAAGTTGCCCATCATAGATTATAATCGCTCGACAACCTCCTATGTACAAATAAGAGGGGACGTGCTTTCGCAGTTCTATCCGTATTTGTCCAACCCCATTTAAAACAGGGTACGTGGCAAAAATTGTCCATTTTTCGGCCACATGGGATAGAACTGTACCGTATGGTCGAAAGGCGTCGGTAACAAGTTCAGACGGAACCTCAAACGGAAGTTCGAAGACTCGTATAGTGCGGATCCCCATTCCCGAGTGATCGACTGTAACCGCACCAACATTCCCGTCGGCATGACAGAAACGATATCCGTTCCGTGATCGTTGTAGAAGTCTGTCGCAAGCAGCCTCGTCGACAAGCTTGACATAGACGATGCTTGAAACGACCGATAAATTGATTCCCACGATTTCCTGTGGATCGATTTTTACCTCTTCTCTTAAGAAACGTTCAATCTCGTGTGCCTTTGGTCGTGTATAGTCGTTTGCAAAACTGAACTTCAAAGTCGTTTTTCTGTACGAGTGTGCCATCTCGTTCTAGACTCACTACATCGTACACGCGAAGCTGCTCCGGCGCAAACAAACAGGCGCGCGCACCACAGCGCGGCCGGCAGGCAACACGGTCCGCACTGTGTCACTGCCGAAGGCAGACTGGGCTATCGGGGCGGACTTGGCCAGGGCCAGCCGTGGCGTGTGAGAACTCTTGAAGGCGTGTCTGGGCGGACATCTCTCATTCGCCGTTGCGTCTAGCAGCGACTGCGCTTACTTGTGGTTCCATCGCACGGTACCAACCTTGCCTGGAGGCCTCGTTATTAGGACGACACCACAATAAAAGCAATAACAATGGGTTTTTACTATTCAGAAACGATTTCAGTCAAAATCTCAAGCATCTGGCATGCGCTGTATCTGAGGTGGCTCTTGTAGAGGAATCTGAGGCGCTTTCCGGGCTTGATAGATCACAACTCTCATATGTCTGTTTGTGTCGGTGTCACCTACACCACTATGGTACGTTGTAAACAAACAGTTTATAACCTGTGTATCGGACAAAGAACTAAAATTGCTCATACATGCTTCGTGGTGATGTGCGAGCTTCACGAAGTGATATTTCCTGGGCCATGTGCTGGATAAGCCATATGGGGCTATGCCGCTTTTGTGTACGTCTGCGAACGAACGCCGCGGCCGATACTATCTCTCCGGACGCGTTCCGCATTATCGGACGCACTGGGCGCAATTTACCGGAATTCCTGCCGCCGCATAAGCATCATATCCCCCACGTGGCCGCCTCCCCCTTTCCTCTGCCCCCCCCCCCAATCCCTTCCCCTACTCCCTTGTCAGAGTATTTGCATAAGCGCAGCGGCAGCGGGCCATCAAAGTGGATGACCCTCAGGTGGGATTGGCCGCCATTGAGCGTGGCTTAATTTGATGGTGACAGCGCGGCAGCCGTGTTAATCCGCCGCCATCAGCTGATGGGCTTTGCGTTCTAGGGCCAGCAGAGTCGCCGCCGCACTTATGTCTACCCAGAGCGCACTCAACAACTCTTCATTTCGCTTCTTCGTTTCTGCTTTCTATGCAGTGCCATGTGTCTACTGCTGAGTAAACAACAATCCAAGCGAGACTTCGGTAAACACTACAGCGTTAGCATGCACCAGCTAGCTGAGCTGTACCTCTTGTGTTACTCCCAAACATCTTTCAGGTCACCAGCTGTACAAGCCTGCTCTATTCATTCGCAAATGAAGTAAATATTTCATTGCAGACCTTACGTTATCGTTATCAGAAATTACTATCATAAACACAACATTGTTCTGGTATTACTACTGATACTAATATTACTTCTGTCGTGGTGTGTAGATATCATTAAATGTTGAGATGGTCATTCCGGCCCAGGATTTATTTATTTATTGCACATTTAAGGAACTGTTCATTATATTTTAAAACAGGTTCTGCATATTACAGTTTCCTTTTCTCCTCTTGTTTTGTATTTTTTGTTTTGTTTTTATCTGCAACATTTGACAAAGAACAACAGTTTTTAAAGTAACAATAATTTGAGGGAGAAATATCAATAAAATTTTGTTGTTCTAAGAAGAACGCAAAAAGGTGACAGTGTAGAGGAGAAATATTTCTAGAAGTAATTCAAAAGCCAAGATTGCTTAAATAGTATTTATTTGATAACCGGTTTCAACACACCAATGGTGTCATCAATGGATGTGAATGTAGCTTAACATTTATAAACCATTTGGATATAACTATACATGAGGCAGATTAGCCGATATAAAATCATTGTCACAAAAAAAATCAAAAACAACTGCTGTCATGATCATTCTTTTCCATATAGCAGTTTTTTTTTTTTTTTGTGACAATGGTTTTATATCAGCTGGTCTGCCTCATGTATCGTTATATCCAAATGGTTTATAAATGTTAAACTACATTCAGATCCAATGATGGCACCTTTAGTGTGTTGAAACCGGTTATCCAGTAAACAGTATTTAGGCGATCTTGGCTTCTGAATTATTTCTACAACAGAGTGATCGCCCCACTACGCACTATGTGTTCACTGCAAAAGATAAATATTTGTGACTGACGGTGAATACCTCGGAATGATTTCTTCGAGCTATTGACAGCCAGTTACAGCAAAATAGTATATAATTAGTAGTAAAGAACTGTTGTTGCTAAGCCTATTGGTTAACATCAGGTACTTACCCGTGTGTACACTGGGTGCTTTCTTCTCTAGATTGCCAGCACCTCACACTACATTTACTCCAGTATGCACTATACTTAACTATTATTTGAGTGATATGTACGCCGGCCGTTGTGACCGAGAGGTTCTAGGCGCTACAGTGTGGAACCGCCCGACCGCTACGGTCACAGGTTCGAATCCTGCCTCTGACATGGATGTGTGTGATGTCCTTAGGTTAGTTAAGTTTAAGTAGTTCCAAGTTCTAGGGGACTGATGACCACAGCAGTTAAGTCCCATAGTGCTCAAAGCCATTTGAACCAGTGATATATACAATTTGAAGGTGCATTTTGGCATATTATATCTGATTCGTAATTCAAGGTGTCCTGTTGACCGATATATCTCCATCTTCATCCTCATCCAGTTCTTCTTCAGTGTCGGTGATTCCTCTGTCACTGCGCGTGTCGCCGTCCACCAAAAAAAATGGCTCAGATGGCTCTGACCACTATGGCACTTAACATCTGAGATCATCAGTCCCCTAGAACTTACAACTACTTAAACCTAAGGATATCACACACATCCATGTCCGAGGCAGGATTCGAACCCGCGACTGCAGCAGCAGCGCGTTTCCGGGCTGAAGCGCCTAGAATCGCTCGGCCACAACGGCCGGCTCGCCGTCCATCCTCTGGAGATTGTTGTTATGTTGCGTATAGGCATGCCTGTTATGTCGTGTCCACAGGTACTCTTCCTACGTCCTCAATGATTTGTTGACGTATTCCAATCTCTGTCTTCCTCTACAGTTTTTGCCCTCTACAGCTCCCTTTAGTACCATGGAAGTCATTCCCTCATGTCTTAGCAGATGTCCTATCATCCTGTCCCTTCCCCTTATCAGTGTTTTCCACATATTCCTTTGCCGGCCGCGGTGGTCTCGCGGTTCTAGGCGCTCAGTCCGGAACCGCGCGACTGCTACGGTCGCAGGTTCGAATCCTGCCTCGGGCATGGATGTGTGTGATGTCCTTAGGTTAGTTAGGTTTAAGTAGTTCTAAGTTCTAGGGGACTGATGACCACAGATGTTAAGTCCCATAGTGCTCCGAGCCACATATTCCTTTCCTCTCCGATTCTGCGTAGAACCTCCTCATTCCTTACCTTGTCAGTCCACCTAATTTTCAACATTCGTCTATAGCACCACATCTCAAATGCTTCGATTCTCTTCTCTTCCGGTTTTCCCACAGTCCATGTTTTACTACCATACAATGCTGTACTCCAGACGTACATCCTCAGAAATTTCTTCCTCAAATTAAGGCCGGTATTTGATATTAGTAGACTTCTCTTGGCCAGAAAAGCCTTTTTTGCCATAGCGAGTCTGCTTTTGATGTCCTCCTTGCTCCGTCCGTCATTGGTTATTTTACTGCCTAGGTAGCAGAATTCCTTAACTTCATTGACTTCGGAACCATCAATCCTGATGTTAAGTTTCTCGCTGTTCTCATTTCTACTACTTCTCATTACCTTCGTCTTTCTCCGATTTACTCTCAAACCATACTGTGTACTCATTAGACTGTTCATTCCGTTCGGACCGAGCGAGGTGGCGCAGTGGTTAGACACTGGACTCGCATTCGGGAGGACGACGGTTCAATCCCGCGTCCGGCCACCCTGATTTAGGTTTTCCGTGATTTCCCTAAATCGCTCCAGGCAAATGCCGGGATGGTTCCTTTCAAAGGGCACGGCCGACTTCCTTCCCCATCCTTCCCTAATCCGATGAGACCGATGACCTCGCTGTCTGGTCTCCTTCCCCAAACCAACCAACCAACCATTCCGTTCGGCAGATCATTTAATTCTACTTCACTTTCACTCAGGATAGCAATGTCATCAGCGAATCGTATCATTGATATACTTTCACCTTGTATTTTAATTCCACTCCTGAACCTTTCTTTTATTTTCATCATTGCTTCCTCGATGTACAGATTGAAGAGTAAGGGCGAAAGGCTACAGCCTTGTCTTACACCCTACTTAATACGAGCACTTCGTTCTTGATCGTCCACTCTTATTATTCCCTCTTGGTTGTTGTACATATTGTATATGACCCGTCTCTCCCTATAGCTTAACCCTACTTTTTTCAGAATCGCGAACAGCTTGCACCATTTATATTGTCGAACGCTTTTTCCAGGTCGACAAATACTATGAAAGTGTCTTGATTTTTCTTTAGCCTTGCTTCCATTAGTAGCCGTAACGTCAGAATTGCCTCTCTCGTCCCTTTACTTTTCCTAAAACCAAACTGATCGTCACCTAGCGCATTCTCAATTTTCTTTTCCATTCTTCTGTATATTATTCTTGTAAGCAGCTTCGATGCATGAGCTGTTAAGCTGATTGTGCGATAACTCTCGCACTTGTCAGCTCTTGCCGTCTTCGGAATTGTGTGGATGATGCTTTTCCGAAAGTCAGATGGTATGTCGCCAGACTCATATATTCTACACACCAACGTGAATAGTCGTTTTGTTGCCACTTCCCCCAAGTGGTCGAAATGCTGTTTGTTAATGCATTTAGTTGTGCCCACTGTTCTTAGTGTCTTATCGCTGTATATGTATGTCTATCTGCATCTGTGTAGTCTACGTGTTGTGAATGTGTATTGTTCGCTTATTGCCCTCAGAAGAAGACACTGTGTTCTGGAGAACCTTCTTCTCCGCAAGTGCACGTAAATGTCTGTCCCAGACTTCCTTGGTTTAAGTACGTGGGATAAGGTCCGTGTCCAGTTAAGAAATGTTGGCGTGTGCATGACGACGGGTTGCATACTAGCAACACCGCAGCAGGCGTGGAAGCGGCTAACGCAACGCTATAGTGACCTGTGTGGCAGGCAGCAATGTACGCTGAACGGTCGGCCGTTCTCAGTGGTCGGACAAGTGTACTAGCACGCAGGCGGTGAACTCAAGATCCCTTGGAGACGCCCAAAGGCCGGCTGAAGACAGCTTACAAGCGCACCGGCTCGAGGCCTAGAACCGTGAGGTCTGGTAGCAGCTCACAGACAGATGCTGCTAGCTGCTAGATGCAGTTCAAGTTGCTTGGCCTACCTCGGACCGACGGCTGGCATGGAATATGTCACAGCTGTGGCGGTAATAGAAGATTAGGTGCTAATAGGGTCTGAGTGACGAGTATTTGTAGCCGCTCTGCCCACTTTTGTTGCAACAGGGCTCATCCTTCCGTCACGTTGGCGACAAAGGCAGTGCAGCGTTGGACCCTGGCACGTGGAAATTCATCTCTCCACTGTGGTTGACCTGCACCATGCTGCGCTAGCAAGATCCTAGCACCCAGCACCAGAATCCATAACAGTTCGCCTGCCAACTTCTCAACGGTTTGTGAAGTCTGGATGGAGGGTGTTGCCACAATGGGGCGTTCTATAGTTACTGCTGTAGCTGTTGCTGCTACTACTGCTACTACTACTACTTATGAGGCTATTCACGGATATATCGGTGGCTCGTTACAGAATTGTTCTTTTTCTTATGCCTTTGTCCACCACCTACGCGGGGTCGGCATGTTTATTAAGACATTTGACATGGTTAATTTAAGGGTTGCAGGATTCTCTTTCTGTCACCACCCCGATACTACCCCTGTCCTCCCCCCACCCCTCACCTCCCCTCACCGCGCCATACACGTGCGTACCCAAATTTCCCGTGGGTGGTGTTATTCTTACGAACGAGTGCTTTGGGTTTATGAATGTTTGGACAACGTGTAACTAGGCGGAACTTGGGTACCATCCCGATATTTACCAAGTCAGATGTGGAAAGCCGCCTAAAATCCACACCCAGGCTGGCCAGAGTACCAACCCCTGTCGTCAGTCCGCCAGACGTTTTCGATGTGAACCTGGCACATCTCTTTCTCCCGGAAGCGGTGCTTTTACTCGCACAGCTATCCGGGCGGTTTTATCTCGTTACAGATTAATAATGTAATTTTAGTTTATTGAATCTTTTATCCCTGTTTCCATTCATTCTGTGAAAATACCATCACAGCAGCGAAAAATCCTGTAGTATGGTGTCACCAAACCGTGAAACATAACTCAACGAGTACTGCGCGTATGTATAGATGCAAAAGTATTGAGGTGTGGTCGCCGTCGTTGCAGCAAGTGTTCAGCCACTCTTCCATTCTATTGTATTACCTCATGCGAGACGTACAGTACACATCGGCCAATTGTTCATCAATAAGCTCATCCATAATGCTGTGTACCACCATTTACATACAATTAACACAGCTGAAAAACAAATCCGAGACGGGAGCAATACTGGATGCAAGCCTGAGGGTAAAGAGTAAATTGGGCATTATTGTTGACAACAGCAGCAGCCGAGAATGAATCGAACAATTTTATTCCCAAGCAAGTCACACATTACATATCAAAGATGTCTGCTCTGTTGTCCAGATATTTTCTGTGTAAATGTTGGTAAGAAATCAAACAAAATGTAATTTATCCGTAAAGCCACCAGAGACCAGGCGTCCCTTACACCAAAATACGAAGAAAATACCGCTGATCAATTTCTGAAATGTTTTCGGTGTTCAGGTTCAATCTGCATACATTATGAAAAAAATTCTGTCATATCCTTGTATTGTGATTTTTTTAAGTTGACTTTAGGTATTTGTGGGTAAACGACCAATGTCTATATACAGCTGCTTGTTTTGGCGATAGATGTATGATAAAGTACAAATAATGAAGAAGAATTTCACCATGGACTAACACTGAAGCAATTTGCTCAAAACTGAGATGAGAAAGCTTCATCTCGATATAACGAAATCCTCTATTTAAACTTGTAAATCACGAAAATGGAGCTGTTCACCCTGAAATTCGTTTTGACAAACAAAAATTTACCAAAATACTGTTGCCGGAGTTCAGCTCATAAAATATACAGGAGGAAAGGTCAGTAATTAGGGATATGACAGGAATTGTCATTCAGAGTAAGAATTCTAGAAAAAATGGGCTGTAAAATGCGAAACAAATTCTTCTATTTCAAGCTCTTTGATTTTTGGGTGTATGCCCCAAAACATGAAAGAATTGTAAGTAAACATGGGCTTTGAAATGCATATCTCAAGAGATATGAGCACCTGTTCAGTGTCAGAGATGTATTTCATTGTAGCGAAGATCAACACCCGTGCTCAAGGATCCTAAGGTATGCACTTTAGAGCCCATGTCGACTAGGCTTTTTTCCTTCTAAAGATCATTCCTGCCATATCCCTAAAAGACCATTCTTCCTGTAACCCACTGTATATCTCATCCAGATGATCTACAATATGGGGATATCAAAGTTGTGTCTCTCCCAAGAAACGTCTCGTCTCTATGTCAACCGATGGACCAAGGTGTTCTCGAGGCGATGAAAAACATTGCAGACACAAGCTGCTGGACTACTTAATCGGTGCGATTGATGCTGAAGAATATTTTGTGCAAGCTCTTAAAAAAAGCGATGTTTTAAGTGTCATTCATTGGATTGCTGAAGCTTGGAATCTAATTCTTCCAATTTCTCTCGTCAGGTCTTCGAAAAAAAACTCTTATATCATAAGGCAACTCATCAGCGCTGGAAAGAAGGAGGCAACAACGAAACTCATGCTGACGTCACAGAAACTGATGAAAATGACGTAATTTTGGTGAATTTACGGAGAAGCTGCCGGCTTGTGAAGACGCGAACTTCGAAGACGTTGAAGAGGGATGGAAATCTATTTCTTTTAATTTGACTGCGGAAGAGATGGTCCTAATTGCCACCAATCAGAAAGCGTCAGAAGAATATGTCTCTGATGACGAAGCAAAGAAAAAAAAATTCTCACACAGTCAGTTACGAAGAGATCCAAACCGCCCTGGAGTACATCAGCCAACAGAAAGAGGCGACTTATCCCGAAATCGTTTGTTTCCAACGTTGGAGATATATTGCCCACAGCAAAAGTCTCTCAAGCCACAAAACAAAAACCACTGCAGACCTTTTTACCAAAACATAAATTCTAATGAAGCGACCTAGAAGTTTAACATCCATAAGTTAAAAGTTTTTTTGTTTTTTGGCTTTAAAGTACCTCTAGACAAACTTTTCGTTCTTTTGAGTAATCTCTAGATTTATTTCATAATTTTATACAGTAGTTTATTTTTTATTCAAAGGAGTAGGTGGTAAAATTTAAACTCTTGTTTTTTCCTGCTGCCAAATAAGGCGGATTTTTTCTCTAAGAACGCAAAATAAACGAGCTTTTTTATTGATCATTTAAAAACCTTTGAGTTTTTAATCATACTTTGACGCCTTTTTAACCCGTCAACGCAATTTTTGCAGTCAAAGACATGCAGGCTTATTCAAAACCATATCAATAACATTCTACGTACCCTACGCACGTTTTGCTATCATATTCCGCGGTGTTGATGCAATTCGGGGTGTTTCACGAGTGAAAACAGAAGGACTTCGGTTTATCTGTAATTTTCGTTATCCCAAAAGGCCACCGTCCCTATCATTTCAGATAAACGGGAGTTTTCTGTATGTTCAAGTGAATTATCAACCCAATGTACAACATATATTATTGAAAACCTAATAAATTATTCTGCTCACATCCGATTTCAAATTAATCAATTCTCCAGCACTCATGTAGACCTCAGTTCCCCGTTATTCAGACAACACATAGCGGCTGTGGACTGTTGCTAACTTCTTGGCAGATTAATTCTGTGTGGGCGGATCAGAACTTCAACCTGGGACCTTTCTTTTAGCGGTAACACTCTTACCGACGAGTTACCAGCTACGAACCACAATTCCGACATTATTCTCTCTCCTTTGTTTTCCAAACTTTACGGAAGCTTTCCTGCATACCTCACGGACTGCCCCTCTGCAGCAGAGTGAAAGTTTCATTCTGGAAACAAATGCTGTGCTGTGGCCGAGACATTTCTCCGCGATAAACTCTTTTCCCAGAATGCTAGTCCAGCGGCGCGGTACACACTCCTGTTCTGCCAGTGTGTTTCGAAACATGGTATTTTATGTCACGGAGTGAAACGTTCATTCTCGATATCATCATCAACGGGCAAGCGTCGTTGGTAGTGAAGGACGTATAGGGTTTCTCTCAAGAGGCAGTGACAGAGTAGATGCTGTTGAAGATACACAGGGTGATTTTTCGATGTTCATGGTGGATCAAACAGCCTACAGAAGCCGAAAAGTTAACCATTTCACACAAACCATTCTTTACATAGCTAGAAAGTTCCTTATCTTGCGTATGATTCGGATTACATGCAAATGTGTATCCTGTATATACGCCCTGAATTGAAATGCACTATACGAGGTGCATTCAAGTTCTAAGGCCTCCGATTTCTTTTCTAATTAACTACTCACCCGAAATCGATGAAACTGGCGTTACTTCTCGACGTAATCGCCCTGCAGACGTACACATTTTTCACAACGCTGACGCCATGATTCCATGGCAGCGGCTAAGGCTTCTTTAGGAGTCTGTTTTGACCACTGGAAAATCGCTGAGGCAATAGCAGCGCGGCTGGTAAATGTGGGGCCACGGAGAGTGTCTTTCATTGTGGGGAAAAGCCAAAAGTCACTAGGTGCCAGGTCAGGTGAGTAGGGAGCATGAGGAATCACTTCAAAATTGTTATCACTGAGAAACTGTTGCGTAACATTAGCTCGATGTGCGGGTGCGTTGTCTTGGTGAAACAGCACACGCTCAGCCCTTCCCGGACGTTTCTGTTGCAGTGCAGGAAGGAATTTGATCTTCAAAACATTTTCGTAGGATGCACCTGTTACCGTAGTGCCCTTTGGAATGCAATGGGTAAGGATTACGCCCTCGCTGTCCCAGAACATGGACACCATCATTTTTTCAGCACTGGCGGTTACCCGAAATTTTTTTGGTGGCGGTAAATCTGTGTGCTTCCATTGAGCTGACTGGCGCTTTGTTTCTGGATTGAAAAATGGCATCCACGTCTCATCCATTGTCACAACCGACGAAAAGAAAGTCCCATTCATGCTGTCGTTGCGCGTCAACATTGCTTGGCAACATGCCACACGGGCAGCCATGTGGTCGTCCGTCAGCATTCGTGGCACCCACCTGGATGACACTTTTCGCATTTTCAGGTCGTCATGCAGGATTGTGTGCACAGAACCCACAGAAATGCCAACTCTGGAGGCGATCTGTTCAAAAGTCATTCGGCGATCCCCCAAAACAATTCTCTCCACTTTCTCGATCATGTCGTCAGACCGGCTTGTGCGAGCCTGAGGCTGTTTCGGTTTGCTGTCACACGATGTTCTGCCTTCATTAAACTGTCGCACCCACGAACGCACTTTCGACACATCCATAACTCCATCACCACATGTCTCCTTCAACTGTCGATGAATTTCAATTGGTTTCACACAATGCAAATTCAGAAAACGAATGATTGCACGCTGTTCAAGTAAGGAAAACGTCGCCATTTTAAGTATTTAAAACAGTTCTCATTCTCGCCGCTGGCGGTAAAATGCCATCTGCCATACGGTGCTGCCATCTCTGGGACGTATTGACAATGAACACGGCCTCATTTTAAAACAATGCGCATGTTTCTATCTCTTTCCAGTCTGTAGAAAAAAAATCGGAGGCTTTAGAACTTGAATGCACTTCGTAATATACAATTTTTAGACCCATGAATCAATATAATAACGCAATCTCACTGCCAAAGAAAGTATGACCAAAAACAGGATCGACTTATTTACTCTGTGCAACGTTTTTGCAATGGGCTTGGCAAACAATTAATTGATTCATGTGAACTTATCAAGTTGCAATATTCATCTGAATATACGAGGGTAATGTGTCACCTGTTTACAGATGAACTGTAAAAATTTTTAATTGACACTTTTGGAACCTTCGTTTTACTCCTAACTGACTTCATCCCCCCCCCCCCAAAAAAAAAAAAAATTCCTCTCCGGCGCCAACCTCTTTATTCCATAGTAGCACTTGCAACCTACGTCGTTCGTTATTTCTGAATGTATTCCAGTTGCTGTTTTCCTCTATAGTTTTCACCCTCTACAGCTTATTCAAGCACCACAGAAGTTATTCCGTGATGCCTTAACAGATTTCCGTCCATCCTATGCCTTCCTCATGTAACTGTTTCCATACGTTTTTTTCCTCGCCGATTCTGCGAAGAACATCTTCATTCCTTACCTTATCTGTCCACCTAACTTTCGACATTCTTCTGTAGCACCACAGCTCAAAATCTTCATTTCTCTCCTTTTCCAGTTTTCCCACAGTCCATGTTTCGCTAACATACAGTTTTGTGCTCCAGACGTACATCTTCAGAACCTTCATCCTCAAACTAAGACCTGTGTTTGATTCTAGTCTACTTCTCTTGGACGGGAATGCCCTTTTTGCCAGTCCTAGTCTGCTTTTTATGTCCTCCCTGCTCCGACCGTCGTGCATTATTTTGCTGCGTAAGTACCAGAATTCCTTAACTTCATCTACCTAATCCTGATGTCAAGTTCCTCGCTGTTCTCATTTCTTCTACTTCTCATTACTTTCGTCTTTCTTCGGTTTACTCTCAGTCTGTATTCTGTGTTCGTTAGACTGTTCATTCCATACAGCAGATCCTGTATCTCTACTTCTCTTTCACTGAGGACAGCAATGTCGTTAGCGAACCTTATCATTGATATCCTTCCACCTTGAATTTTAATTCCTATCTTGAACCTTTTATTTTATTTTCGTGATTGCTTCTTCGAATTATACATTGTACAATAGGGGCGAAAGGCTGCATCGCTGTCTTATACCCTTTTTAATCCTGGTACTTTGTTCTTGGTCTTTCATTCATATTTTTCTCTCTTGGCTCTCGTATCTGTATCTCCCTGTAGCTTATCCCTATTTTTCTTAGAACTTCGAACATGTTGCAGCATTTGACATTGTTGGATGCTTTTTACAGATCGACAAAAAATATTAACGAGTCTTGCTTCCATTATCAATCTCAACATCAGCGTTGCCTCCCTGGTGTGCCTTTACTTTCCCATTGGCCAAACTTATCATCATCTAATACATCCTCAATTTTCTTTTCCATTATATTGTATATTATTCTTGTCAGCAACTTGGATGTATTAGCCATTAAGCTGATTCTGCGATAATTATCGCACTTGCCCGCACTTACTCTCTTCGGAATTGTGTGGATGATGTTTCTCCGAATTTCGTATGATTAAACGCTAGACTCGTATCTTCTACACACCAACGTGAATAGCCGCTTTGTTGCAACGTGCTCCAACAATTTTAGAAATTTTTATGGAATATTATGTATCACTTCTGCCTTATTTGATCTTATGACTTCATAGTTCTTTTAATTTCTGATTATAATACCGGATCCCCTATCTCTCCTATATCTACTCCTGTTTCTTCTTCTTCCGTCACGTCATCAGACAAGTCTTCCCCCCTCATACAGTCCTTGGTGTACTCTTTCCACCTATCCGTTCTCTCCTCTGCATTTAACAGTGGAATTCCAATCACATTATTAATGTTGCCAACCTTGCTTTTAATTTCACCGAAGCTTGTTGTGATTTTTCTGCATGCTGAGTCATTCTTTCGGACAATCCTTTCTTTTTCGATTTCTTCACATTTTTCATTCAGCGATTTCTCCTTAGCTTCCCTACAGTGCCTATTTATTTCATTCCAAAGAAACTTGTGTTTCTGTATTCCGAAATTTCCCTGAACAAAAATGGTTCAAATGGCTCTGAGCACTATGGGACTTAACATCTATGGTCATCAGTCCCCTAGAACTTAGAACTACTTAAACCTAACTAACCTAAGGACAGCACACAACACCCAGCCATCACGAGGCAGAGAAAATCCCTGACCCCGCCGGGGATCGAACCCGGGAACCCGGGCGTGGGAAGCGAGAACGCTACCGCACGACCACGAGATGCGGGCTTCCCTGAACATTTTGGCACCGCACAGATGTGCAAGTCATTTTGTAATTGAATAATGTCAAACAAATACAATATTGCTATTGGTTTTTATTTTCTAATGACTTTATTAGACGCAAACGAGAGCGTCTTCTGCAAGCAATCTAACAAGGCTTCTCAGATTGTATCTCACGTTATTTATACAGATTAAGAACAGCAGAGGGCCTACAATACAACTTTGGGAAAAGTTACATCTCATTTTTGTTTTAGTCAATGAATTTTCGTCAGTGACTATGAACTGTGAACTCTCTGATAGGCCGCGCGAGGTAGGCTCGCGGTCTAGAGCGCCTTGCCACGGTTCGAGTGGCTCTCCCCGCCGGAGGTTCGAGTCCTCCCTCGCGCATGGGTGTGTGTATCGTCGTTAGAGTAAGTTAGTTTAGGTTAAATTATGAAGTAGTGTATAAGCTTAGGGACCGATGACCTCAGCTGTTTGGTCCGACAGGAACGTACCACAAATTTCCAAAAATTTCCCTTCTGATAGGAAATCACGAATCCAGTCGCGCAGCTGAGACGATACTCCATAGACACGCAGTTTGACCTGAAGCCGCTTGTGAGGAACAGTGTCAAATGTCTTCCGGCAGTCTAGTAATATCGAATCAGTTGGAGATTCCCTGTCGATAGCACTCATTACTTCAAGTAAATAAAGCTCTAGCTGTGTTTTAAAAGAACTGTATTTTCTGAATCCGTACTGGACATGTGTAAATAAATCGCTTTCTTTCAGATAATTCGTAATATTTGAAAACACAGTATATGTTTCAAATCCTCCTGCAAATCGACATCAATAATATGGGTGTGTAATTCAGCGGATTAGTCCTTGTGAATTGGTGTGACCTGTGCAACTTTTCAGTCCTTAGGCACGGATCTTTCGTCGGACGTAGGGTTGTACCGACTGCTATAAATGGTTCAAGTGGCTCTGAGCACTATGGGTCTCAACATCGGAGGTCATCAGTCCCCTAGAACTTAGAACTAGGTAAACCTATCTAAGGACATCACACACATCCATGCCCGAGGCAGGATTCGAACCTGCGACCGTAGCGGACGCGCGGTTCCACATTGAAGCGCCTAGAACCGCTCGGCCACACCGGCCGGCCCGACTGCTAAGAATGGAGCTATTATATTACATTTTATTGTTTTATATTATTTATACTATATCAGAATACAGTGAAAGGTACTGAACTGGAATACAATTTGGCCCGGAAAACCGTTTTTAGTAACATCGTTTTAGTGGCTCTGTCATTGGTAACATTATTATCATTGTCAGGCAGTGAGGGTACTGACTGTGTCTTGCTGCTGGTGAATTTTACATACAAACAGAAGTTCTTTGTACTTTTTGCCGGATTTCGAAACACAATTCCCTTGTGGAAACTATTAAAAGCACGTCGCACTGAAATGAGCGCTAAATGCTGTGCTTGTGTAAAACATCGTCAATCTTGGAGACTTTGCTTCCTTTTAAATGTAATCATGCTTTTTTCGTTGCTTCTACAACGGTGCTCTGACGTGTTTGGTGTAGCATAGAGGATAATTTCCGTCTCTTATTAACATACTTCATATAAATCTCTCAGTTGCCAGCGATACTATCTCACTCAACTTAAGCCACATCTTGTCTACGCTTATACATACGTGTCTTTAAGAAAAAGATCAGCGAAAACGTGTGATTTTCCTGAAAGTGGTTATATAAAGAGAACTGTGTGGATATTACATAACTGAGTAATATGGGAATGTTCGAGTTTACCTCGCTGGTCAACGGGGATTCCAGTGTATTTTGGATTGCAGTTTTAATTATAAACTTTATGTCACAGTGGTATCTGATGGCCAGTATTTCCTTTTGTTAGTATCGAGATTAACGAGGTTGAGGGACGAAGAGAGAACTTGTCTCATATTCATTTTTAAAAAAGGGAATGCATTGGTATATATTAAAATGAACAATGACTCTGAATATATCGGAACATAACGAATTCGAACATCAGTATGCAGCTCTGAAATACCGCTGTACCACCTTCCTTTTCGAGTGTATCACCCTTGTCCATTAAGCACGGTCAGGAGATAACTTTAGGTAGCTTTCTTTTTTTAATTAAGAGGGTAAGAAAACCAAAAACGGGGTGTTTCACGGCATAGATTAAATAAAGAACACCTATTAATCACACATATTCCTCGAAGCAGCACGCTGAAGCCTACGCATTTATTTCCGCTTCTGGGCAGCTGCAACAGAAGCGAAACATTACCACACAGAGGTACAGCAGGCATCCCCCACACATTCCACTCGCATTGCTCATAGGAATGCAGGCCGCGATATCTGGCTGGCAGGGCGAGTGTGTTTGTGTTACACCCGGTGTGTGTGTGTGTGTGTGTGTGTGTGTGTGTGTGTGTGCGGGTGCGTGTGTGCCAGCGACTGCGATCGAAGATACCGCCTGCTTATCCCGAGAGAACACAAATACCGCGCAGGCTTCGCTCCCACCAAGGTAATTCCGCTGCTGCAACGCACGCTCCCATTTCAGATCTGTTGTGTTCTTCATTCTGGTTCGTAGCAGGCTTAGGTCTCGCAGATGAAAAGAAAGCAAACATCGTGAAACACTCTGATTAAAAAATTTATGAATATGTTCCTTTGCTATGCAGGAGATAAAAATACAGGGAACGAAAGGTCACACAAATTGCCGTTAGCAGCGGATTGAAAGAGGCTCACGGCCTATGATGGGTGACAGTCCTGGAACGCTCCAGAACGACCACTGGGCTCTTTTACGTGGATGATTAATATTTTGTCAGGTTAGCTTATATGTACACTAAATACCCTCCACTATACACCGTGAGGTACTGGTGAAAATGTGTGTGTAGAAACTGACAGCAGTCAGACACGAAGAAATGCAGAAGACCCAGAAAAAAAAAGAAATTAACGCTGCCATTTCGAGCGTACACTGCAATTCACTTGCTGCGTAGTTCGCTTTACGGTGCAGTCTTTATGGCAAGACTGCACCTGAAATGTTAATCCAGGACGCCCGGTGGCTCTCAATTAGACCTGACGTTTCTCTCTGTGCAAAGTGAGAACAGGCAGGTCCGTTATTTTCACGAAAATTCCGCTAATACGTTCCACGTTGTAGACCAATGGGAGCGTGCACACGGAACACCTTACAGCACGGATACAAAGCACCGCCGCCGGGCTCAAAGCAGAAAAATTACAGCACCACCTCCCATTTAAGAGCGTTATTGTGTTTGTTCGTGTTTCTGTCGTCAGGATCTGTTAGTCTTGTTAACACTGCATCAGCAAGCAGGGTATTAAGCACTGAGCCAATGCCAGAAAATTTCACAACGAAAAATGCTCTTACCATAGCAAAAAAAAGGTGACTATGTCCTGGGCAGAGTGAGGGATACAAAAGAAGGAAACTAGTCTTTAGACTTACAGCTTCAAAGGCATTTAAATCAAAACATTTTGACATATTAGCGCCTTCTTCCTTGGTAGTACTACACAGGTCATGTAATATAATTCATCGTGTAATGTAAAGTAACATGGTATATGATATCATCCAGCCAGGAACCAATCCGTCCCCGGAAATTTTAACCCTCCAGAAAAACGTTTTTATCTTTTACATGTATGACTTTCAGCTATATGATATTACATGTTGTTTACCATGACTGGCGAATCTTTTGGATATTGGGCATAGTGTCAGGGACTTTAACTTATAAATTGCAAGATGCAGGTGTGCCAACATCTTGCAGATAGGGCAGGTCACTGCTCTGGAGAAGTAGGGTTAACACGTGAAAAAGCGATAATATGGCAAGATCTTTCGATTTAAATGCTTTTCACGCTGCCAGGTAAATCGAAAAACTAGTTCCCTTCTTTTACATCCCTATCTCTGCGCACGACATATTCGCCTTTCTTGTGCTGTGATAGGAGCATTTTTCATTCTGGTTCCCAATTTTCACTCAACCGTAATTTTGACATTAGAACGTCCTAACGTAGCAAGCGATATACAGGGTTTTTCAAAAATGACCGGTATATTTGAAACGGCAATAAAACCTAAACGAGCAGCGATAGAAATACACCGTTTGTTGCAATATGCTTGGGACAACAGTGATTCTGCGCTCGGCCTTTTCAGGCATACTTGTTATAGCACTCCGCAATGTAACGATTATCAGATAATAATTATTATTAGAAATACAGTGATGAGCCAAGACATCGTGAGAAAGTTCATAACAGCTTTTTGGTAAACCTTTGTAACGCAACACAGCACCGATACGGTGCATCGTGTATTCGACAAATTCTCGGTAGTTTTTCTGGAAATACGTGATACCAGATGTCTGTCTCTCCCTATGGTGCCACGGAAGCCATTCCCTCACGCCTTAAAACGTAACCTACCATATATATCTTCTTTTAGTGTTCCCCTTACATTCAAATTTTGGACGATACTTAGGAGAGGTTCACACTTAATGAAATAATACTTACATCCAGATTTGTGGGACATTCCGCTGTGACGGGCCCGATGTTAGACAGCATAGGAACATGGGACGCAGGCACACCTGCCGTCAGGGTTCTAGTCGACCACTCTCATCACCACGAGGTACGACTGCCATACTGTGCACCAAGCATACCTGGGCCTGCCATCGGAGTACAAATAATCGACTTCCTGCAACAGTTTGAGTCATCGCAGTGCATGGACTGGAGACTAGCAGCAGACGATCTAGGAAACGACCGTCCGATGCGTAGGCTGCCGTTAACACCGCAATGCAAACGGCTGCGATCGAAGTTGTGCCGTACCCGAGAAGCATGAACTCCTGCTGAATGCGTCGCACTGTGTTCAGCGATTAAAAGCGGTTCTGCACTCCCCAGGAAGTTCGTCCTCGGCGACCTTGGTGGCCACCTTTGTATAGGTCCCACTCTTCCATCGCTTTGGAGAGCCGTAGCCGTGACAGTCCTGGCGCCTTGGCGTGAGGTCGCAGTTGGTAGAGAATGAGTCATCTCTGGCGGCACAGCCGTGTACACCGATCCCCTGCGTCCAAATGTGTTTACCTTTGATCTGATAGTATAGTGATGCCATTTTTCAACAGGACAATTCTCGTCCACACATTGCTACGTGACCTTTCGAACTGTTGGTGAAGGTTGTTCAGTGAGCGCCCTGCTAGGCACTTCAATGTGATTTGCAAAGTATGCATGTAGAAGTAGATGTAGATGTAGACGTTGAGGCAGTTCCGTGGCTAGCATAATTCTCAAATCCGTCCCCGACAGAACAAACGTGGGACCTTCTCAAAGTCCACCCTTCTTGTGAACGTGGGACGCCGGCAGACAATGTAATGGAAATTAAACATTACAACCGTGCTTTCGAAATAATTATTATTCAGAAGAACTATAGGTTATCAGTGTTCCGTAAACGTCGCGTTGATACTAATCGTCTGAATAGTAAATACTTTGCAAATACGGCTGTGATGTTCCATTTCCGTTACTTGCATGTGGAACCGGTTCGGACATCAACTCCGTCCCAGTTTCAGTGTTTAGGACATCAATGATCAGTTACACCAGTTGTGGATCAGGTTGCCTTAGGACAGGATACAACAACTTAATGACAACAGAATCAGTGCAGGCGTCAGGCCAGAGTGGATGTAACGTCATGCTGATAAGTGGGTTTACACTGCCCAATTCTTCCTAAATTTGGCTCTATTTGGTAACCACCAAAATAATATCACAGACCTTTCCATTTTGTTTCCTCCTCCCCTTTCGGGTGCTTTATACTTTTGTCAGGCCGTGTGTTTTTTTTTTTTTTTCCGCGTCGCGCGCCACAACGCCACAATGCGACATTCAATCTCTGCAGTGGGTGGTGGTCATAATTTTTTAACTCATCAGTGTATTTTTGTGCACATATGTGTGCTTGGTGTGTGTGTGGGGGGGGGGAGGGAGGGAGGGAGGGAGTAGGAGGAATGAGGAGGCGGTAGGTGGTTGTAGGTCTGTGCACCGTGTTAGCTTTAAAGGCCTAACCATTGCCGCTCTCATATTTCGACAGACGAAATGAGCTCATAAAGGCGATGCTTTATAATACTGGTTCTACTTACTAATGAAGCGAAACAGCGTTACGCCGGGCATGGGACAAATGTGTGGTAATGACTTTGGCACAGCCAGGTTGTCACACGCTGCCGTTCGGCGCACTCCGCTCCGCGCGCGCGCGTGTGTGTGTGTGTGTGTGTGTGTGTGTGTGTGTGTGTGTGTCTGTGCGGATAATTTTCGATCCCAAACAGACTTTGGCCCATTACCTTTTATTAGTTAGGGAGTACGATCGATGGCTTGATCTCGTTATGTCTGTGATTACTGGCAAATAATACGCCCCGCTGCAGCCGCACCGCAAACTGCAAACGCCTCTGGGCGCTCATTCGGTACAATCATGTTATGTTATAACACTGTGATTGACTGACGACAGTTGACGCGAAGACCCAAATTACTTTTTATCTTTGAAAACTGAAGAAACTACAGGACATATGCTTAATAAACCATCTTTTATTGTGTACACACGAGCGGAACAGTTAAAATTCCATCATCTGGTGAAAAAAATAAAATCGCTTAATTAACCGAGGCGAATGATGTTATTTATTACACCAGATCATGGAACTTTAACTGCGTGTTCACAACAAAGGATTGCGGATTAAGCAAATGTCCAACGGTTTCTTCATTTTTCAAACTGAACTTGTACAGCTGCAGCTGCCCCAGAGGAAGAACTCTTTTCATCTTTGCTTTTTATAATTGCTTATAGGGGCGACATCACAGCATAGGTATGAATGATAAACAAACTATTTATCTCGGACTCCCTCCCCCCCCCCCCTCTCTCTCTCCACTAAATACACACACACACACCCTTATACAAACACAAGCACGCGCGCACACACACACACACACACACACACACACACACACACACACACACACACAAGCACTCTAAAAGTTTGGTAGGAGTAGTTAAGGAAGTAAGTGTAAATATTTAGCCCAGCAGGTAAAAATTAGTATTTTCCTACGACAGTTATAGAGAACAGAAGATAGGCTTCAGTCATAAGCGTGATTTTTATTTAAATGAAAATGCATCTCGAGCATTGAAGGCCGATCTACTGGTGCTCAACATACACTGATCAGCCAGATCATTATGACCAGTGAACTACTGTCAATTTAAATCAGTCCAGGCGATAGCAGCATCACCTGGCGAGGAATGACTGTTAGCCAGACACACGCACAATGTGTGTAATAGTCTATCAGTCAGCATGCTGTCCGTGTGTAGAACGGGGAAGGCGCGCGATCCATCTGAGTTTGATCGAGGGCAAGTTATGATGGCCCGGAGGCTCGGCTTGATCATTTCGGAACAGCACGACCTGTCAGATGTTAGAGAAGTGCTGTGGTGAGTGAAACCACGTCCAGACGTCGTGGGGTTAGGTGGCCACCCCTCATTATAGACGTAGGAGGTCGTAGATTGCGCAGACTGGTAAAACATGAGAGGCGGCGGACTGGGGTGGAACTAAAATCAAACTTTAATGCTGGACAGACTACAAATGTGTCTGAATACGCAGTGCACCGAACACTCCTGACGATGGGCATTCGCAGTCGACCACCCACGCATGTGGCATTATTAACAGCTCGACATCGGCAACTACTGCTGAAATGAGTACGTGACTATCGGCACTGCACGTCGGTGTAGTGGCAGAGCGTTGCATGGTCTGATGATTCCCGATACCTCCTACATCATGCCGATGGGAGGGCGCGAATCCATCGTCTTCCAGGGTAACAGCTCCTTGACACCTGTGCTGTGGGATGGAGACCAGCTGGCGGCGGCTCCATTATGCTCTGGGACACATTCACGTGGTCATCCATGGACACAGTGGATCTCATGGAAGACACTAAGACGGCCAAGGAATATAGTACACCGGTTGCATTCCACATACACCCCATCATGACGATCATGTTTCCCGACAGCAGTGGTATTTTTCATCAGCATAATGCGCCATGTCACAAGACCAGCAGTGGTTCGAGGAACACGGTGGCGAGTTCCAATTGACGTACTGGCCTTCCTACTCACCAAATCTGAACCCGATCGTACGCATCTGGGGTGTGATTGAATGTGGTGTCAGAGCTCCTAGCCCCCCCCCCCCCCCTACCCGAAATTTACGAGAATTAGATGTCTTGTGTGTGCAGATGTGGTGCCAATTCCCTTCTGCGATCTACTAAGGTCTCATTTCTTCCACAGTCATCCGTGCCAAAGTTGGACATACCGTCTAATAGTAGGTGGTCATAATGTACTGGCTGATCGGTGTAGTATTCTGTTATTATTCGTACATAGCAATACCCATATTGCACTTCATTTTAGTTTGCCAATGGAATGAATATCCTTAAAAGAAAACAGCTGTCAAAAATAATCAACTCCCTCTGTTAGTAATTGTGCAGATTTAGAGCAAAGACATTTTACTTCACATTACTTTAGGAGATCGTGACCAGACGACCGTACGCACCTACAAGGCTCTTCTTGCACTGGTTTCTGTTTTCTGCTTTCTGCCGCCACTGACCCTCTATGATGATATGCAAAAAGTCCTATCGGATTCCGTGTCCGCACGTTTCCTTTGCTCTACCTCGTGGTCGCCTTCGGCGGGGATTAAGCTCCAGCGATCTCAAAGAACACTGATTCTTGTCCCTCCGAGCGACATGTCCTCTCCATATAAGACACTTGGTTATCACCATTCCAAAGCTATTTGGACAGTTGCAGATCTCATTCAGCTCACAATTATGCCGAATTCTGCATTCCTTATTGAACTAAACTTCTTCGAGGCAATATAATTTCCTTGATACTTTCCGCTCGAAACTGAGGAAATGACTGAAGTCCTTCGTGCTGACAGTCCTTGATTTGCCACCAACTATATATCGATCCATGTAATTACTTTACTACCACGGCCTTCCTTCAGTCAGCCTCAAGGCCGAAGCAAACATTTTCTTCGCTATTTCCACCGTCCATGATAACACTCAGCAAGCAGCTGCTTTGTTTCAGGACAGGCCAAGTTTTTCTTCCACGGTGGTAAACACCGACTAACACAGGGAGAACATTCTTAGAAAGATGTAGTTGGCATAGCGGGTCCATTTCGGAGGATTAAGAGACCGGCGCACTTCATCCAGGCAGGACTACAGCTACCTCTTCCATGAATATTAGAAACCAGCATCGGCATACACATTATTCACCAGGAAGAGCACACAGGTGGGGCCAGGAAACGGTACGACACAGCTTGCTTCAGAATAAGAAATCTCTGAGAGGAAAAATCGTATCTTGCTTATTTCTGTGGTTTAAAAGATAATGATAGTCATAACAGTAACATTTTCATAAGCAAAACTCGCCAACAGAAAAAGCACACTTAAATTCAGTAACGACAGACCAGATTCGAGATTCAAATACGTCCGAGCTTAAACTGAGAAATATTGTACGTATAAAGAGAAATAAAAAAATATGTGACTGACAGGCCGCGTTTCTGTTCGCTGCATACCTGATGGAAACCTGCATTGCTGAAGCGAGGTATAAAACGTGTGTTAATTTCTAGCGCTTTGTACGAGCTCTGGCATTTTCTGTCATCATGCACGACTACACGCTTACAAAAAACAGCTGCTACCGCATCAGCCGAAAATATATGTAATTCAGACAAGGCCTTTTCCCAAAGGGCATTCGTACATTGTTTTGTGTATTTAAGTGTACCTTTTCTATTGATGAACTCTTATCATTGTGACATTGGAGCATAAGCAAATGGAAACGGAAGACAGCTATTCAGCAATGTTCTGTTATTTACGAGGGTGAGTCAAATGAAAACATTAAATTTTTTTAAATATTATTTATTGTGCAGAAGTGGTACAAAGCTGTATCACTTTTCAACATAATCTCCCACACGCTCAATGCAAGTCCTCTAGCGCTTACAAAGTGCGTAAATTCCTTTGGAAAAAAATTCTTTTGGTAGTCCGCGCAACCACTCATGCACCGCGTGGCGTACCTCTTCATCAGAACGGATGCTACAATGTCATTCAGTGTCACTCGGCGGTTTTCCTTCAATATGGTTTCAACTGCTGCAATGTTCTGTGTAGTCACAACTCGTTGTGCCTGACCTGGAATAGGAGCATCTTCCACTGAAGTCACACCATTTGCGAACTTACTAGTCCATTCGTAGACTTGCTGCTGTGACAAAAATGCATCACCGTAATGAACCTTCATTCGTCGATGAATTTCAATAGGTTTCATAGCTTCACTACGCAAAATCCGAATAACAGAACGCTGCTCTTCCCTGGTGCAAGTCGCAAGTGGGGCGGCCATCTTTATACAGATACTGCGACGGTATGTGTGCATCTACACTATGCTGCCACCTACAGGCCATTCTGCACGCTGTTTGTAGCACGCTTACCAACTTACAGGATAACGGCGCGAAATTTCGACTCGTTATTATAAATTTAAGGTTTTCATTTGACTCACCCTCCTACATTGTCCGTTGGTCATATGTGTCGTATGCCGGTAAAGAAATGGAATTAATGCTCAATACCAGTTCCGTGATTCCTGTAAGGAACAGACAACGGCCGATTTCCTTGCCTACTATCTCCAATCTTTTTAATTCATTTGTGACTTCCTCGTCGTCAACGCGAATTGAAACTGAAGATGGGATATCCTTCTTTACACCTTATTACACTGTCTAGTCACATTAATGTGACCGCTCGTCAAAAGCCTGAATAACCACCTTTAGCAGCACGCACCGCTGCAAGATGTGGAGGAAGATAGTCGTTGAGTTTCTGTAAGGTCCCGATAAGTGCAGTGGCAGGTGAACTAGGTTTCTAGGTTGATGATCCATGGCGCGAACTGCCCGATAGAGGCGGTCCCACATAGTCGCGACTGGGTTTAGATTCGGGGAGTTTGGTGGCCAGGGGAGTACGCCAAACTCATCCTGGTGCTCGTTGAACCGCGTACGTATACTGCAAGCTTTGTGACACAGTGTATTGTCCCGCTGGTAGATGCCGAACAAATCAAAACTGCATGTAGGGATGATCATGCTTCGCAAGGATAGAAGCAAACAAGTGACGTTTGAAAAGTCCGTGAAAAAATAAAAACTAGTTACGTTTTTGGGGTCAACCTTTTTTCATTTTTCAACTTAGGCTCCTTTTAGACTTATACACTTCGTCCAACGCTGTTCTAATTTGTTGATCCCTTCCAAATAATAGTGATTGTCCAAGTCTGCAAAATAGCTATTAGTTGCTGCAATCACCTCTTTTTTCGAATAAAATCTTTGTCCGCCAGTCATTTCTTCAAATTGGGGAACAAATAGTGGTCAGAGAGAGCCAAGTCTGGAGAATAGGGGGGATGTGAAACGAGTTGTAATCCTGTTTCCATTAATTTTGCGACCACAACTGCTGAGGTGTGTGTTAGCGCACTGTTGTGATGGAAAAGGACTTTTTGGCGGTCCAGTCGCCCGCGTTTTTCTTGCAGCTCGGTTTCCAATCGGCCTAGTAATGATGAATGATATTCACTTGTAATAGTTTTACCCTTCTCCAGATAGTCGATGAGGATTATCCCTTGCGAATCCCAAAAGACAATCGCGATAACCCTTCCGGCCGAAGCAATGGTCTTCGTCTTTTTCGGTGCAGATTCTCCCTTGGTAACCCATTGTTTATATTATTGTTTGGTCTCAGGAGTTTAGTAATGTATCCATGTTTCATCCACAGTGACGAAACGATGCTTAAAGTCCTGCGGATTCTTCCTGAACAGCTGCAAACAATCCTTGCAACACTTCACATTATTACGTTTTTGGTCAAGCGTGAACAATCCCGGAACACATCTTGCGGATAGCTTTCTCATGTCCAAATGTTCATGCAAAATATTATGTACCCGATCATTCGATATGCCCACAGCACTAGCAACGTCACGCACCTTCACTCTTCGGTCATCCATCACCATATCATGGATTTTACCAATGATTTCTGGAGTCGTAACATCCACAGGTCGTTCAGAACGTTCAGCATCACTTGTGCCGACATGGCCACTACAGAAATTTTGAAACCACTTATAAACTGTTCTAATCGAAGGTGCAGAGCTACCGTAATGTTTATCAAGCTTTAGTCTTCTGAGGCGTTTTGCCTTTCATTAAGTAATGTTTAATGACCACACTAAACTCTTTTTCGTCCATTTTTTGACAATCACTCGACTTCCTTCATTAACACGAATGCCAAATACAAATAGACCAATATGGCTGAAACTTGGTGTGCGTCCTTTCCAAAGATGATACTAACCAAACATGACCTCGATACGTGTCGGTGGTACCATCTCTCGGACTTTGCACGAACTTTCCAGACGCCCTTCGTACTTGTGTTGATCCACTGTGTCTTCCAGAATGGCGAGATCACCAGAGAATGCTCTCCGCCCTGGAAAGTTCTGACGATTGCTGCACAGTGTTTGCTTTCAGATGTTTCATTCCGTACACGCCAACAGCCTGACGGGTCATAAAACGTGATTCATCTGAAAAGGCCACCTGTCGCCACTCAGTGGACAAGTTGCGGTACAGGCGTTCAAATTCCAGCCTTCGTCCCCGATGAACAGCTGCCAGCATAGATGCGTGAACCAGCAGCCAGCTGCAGACGACCAGACGCAGCAACATTCGCTGAACGGTCGTTGAGGAGACGCTGTTGGTAGCTGTTTGGTTCGCCTTGACGGTCAGTTGCTCAAAACTTTCATATCTATTCGCCCATATCCCCGCAGCCGTCATTCACTCCTGTTATCTATAGCCAGTGGTGCCTCACAGTTGTGTCGATGCCGGTTCTGGATTGCGCCATTTTTCCATGGACGGTGAACTTTAATTACGGCAGCACACGAACGGTTTACAAACTTAGCCCCTTCGGAAATGCATTGGCCCAAAAGCCGATGACCATGCTCTTTCAGACGGGATGTAAGTAGCTCCATTCCCACTTTAAGACAACGACTGCACAGTTTTCCGGGTTCATCTGACGCGCTTTATATGCCTTGTACTGCTATTTTTGCCACCTACCGTCTGTGAGAGGTTATTACACGTTGACGTCGAACAGAGGAGGTGGTCACATTAATGTGCTTCCACCTTGTATATTTCTCGTAATGTTTTTATTATCCAATTGTCTGATATGAACATAAACATTTTCCTTTCTATTACCAGATAATGTTAGAAATTTGAATTCAGTTGCCTATTTGTAAATATGTTAGCACAATCACCATGTTCGTTTTACCTTTAGTTACATACACTGATTGTCCAAAATATTATGCCCACTGCTCGCCACAAGACTGAACGCCGCCTGGTAGTAATGCGAACAGATGATGGTGTATAATATACGTAAAGAACAGATGAGTGGGCAGTCATGCTGCAGATGATATGCGCCGCAAACATGGAAACCGACTGACATAATCGACTTTGACAATAGTGAGGATTGTTATGGCCTTGCCCCCGGGAATGAGCATTTCGGAAATGCCGATTCTGGTCAGCTGTTCGCGTACTACTGTTGTCAGCATCTGTAGAAAGTCATGAACTGTATTCGCAGCTGCGAATACGAAAAATCATCAGCTATATAAGGTAATGAAGGCGATGAATATTTGTCCCGGAGTGAGATTCGAACAAGGGTTATCGTCTTAACCGTGCACGGTTCAAGGCTAGACCCAGACTTCCATATGTCGTCGTTCCTGATTCACAACCTGTACTCGTACTCAGATATGTAATTCCCGTACAGGGGAGGTCATTTTAATTGAATGCCACTGCCCGGTATCGGCGGAAAAACACGACATTGCAGTGCTTGTGTTGTTAAGAAGAACGATGCAATATTCCTTCGCACATGCTTGCATCACTCTTTTCAACAGTACGGGCAATGCAATATCGTATCTATGGCAAGCAGTGGAAGCATGGTGACAACAGAAGTCTGCGACAAGGTGACAGAGGTTCATGCGTCATCACAATCCCTTCAAATCAGGATAGGCATCGATCTTTGTAAAATCTCACAGATAATAAAATATTCCGGGGTATTTAGCGTTGGTAGGATGGATTTCTTAGGGAAACTCAACGTTTCGTCTCCTTGTACATCTTCAAAGGTAGGTTACAATTGTTTCATAGCTACTACTAACTTTTAGGAAGTAGTGATCCAGGGTGTGTATCGGACCTTATCTACAACTGCAACCCCTCTTGTCCTCCACCAGAATAGGACTAAACGATGCCATTCATCAAAAAAATTTATACAATGCATTTTAACGATCAGCAACTGTTTATTTGTCCCATTAGTCATCTACCTATTTCGATTGTTAACCATCATCGAGGATGTAGGGTACAACAGATTAGCCGGCCGGAGTGGCCGAGCGGTTCTAGGCGCTACAGTCTGGAACCACGCGATCGCTACGGTCGCAGGTTCGAATCCTGCCTCGGGCATGGATGTGTGTGATGTCCTTAGGTTAGTTAGGTTTAAGTAGTTCTAAGTTCTAGGGGACTGATGACCTCAGAAGTTAAGTCCCATAGTGCTCAGAGCCATTTGAGCCATACAACAGATTAGATAAAAGTGTATGAGATGCTATTAACTAATCCTAGACGATTAATCCCCAAAACCGGTGAAGACTAACGGAATCAAGCCCGCCCGGCTATGCGCGCCGTCTACGCGCTGCTTCCCAAGCGGAAAGGGTGCCGGTTCCCGGCGATTATTGCCCAAACACTGTCTCCACGTACACGTACACCTTTATTACTCTACCACGCAAACATTTGGGGTTACACTCATCTGGTATGAGACATTCCCGGGGAGGTCCACTGGGGGCCGAAATGCACAATAACCCTGGGTTCGGTGTGGGGTGGCGGTGGGGTTGGTGGACTGCTGCGGCCCGTTATGGGGTTGTGTAACACTGCGGGCTATGGCGGGACAAAGCCTCTCCGCCGTTTCTAGGTCCCTGGTTCAGTACACAATACTCACAATGGGACCAATAAACAGCTAATGGTTAAAATGCAGTTTATATAATACTTTACGGCTGTTGTATGGAAACATTACATACCAATAAATTATTCCGACCACGGCCTAACAGCCAGGGATACTTTAGTGTGACATTTTTGGCCGCGTTAGTCTGCGTTGTGTAAGACTTGACCAGCAAAATGTTGGTACAGGCACAGCACCGCTGCGTTCAGCACACGTTATTGAACACGGCGATCCGCGGCAGACAAACACTTCTCTTGTTGCCCCGACGACTTCGCGAGTTAATGACCGCAGCGTGGACAGGGACAGGATCATCGAGACTGCAGCGAGCGTTAACGCATATGTGTCACCTAATCGGATTAATCACGTTTCCTGTTACATCGAGTCGATGGTCGATGCCGCATATACGGTCATCCAGCCAAACGGATGCTCGACACACACACACCACGGCACGGACGGAGGACATTCATCTTCACTTTCACGGTCTCTCTCGTAGTAGTCAAAGACACCGTGACAATAATCATGGACTACGTGAACGCTATTGCGGATTACCTGCTTTCCTTCACGCTTTATACACTCCTGGAAATTGAAATAAGAACACCGTGAATTCATTGTCCCAGGAAGGGGAAATTTTATTGACACATTCCTGGGGTCAGATACATCACATGATCATACTGACAGAACCACAGGCACATAGACACAGGCAACAGAGCATGCACAATGTCGGCACTAGTACAGTGTATATCCACCTTTCGCAGCAATGCAGGCTGCTATTCTCCCATGGAGACGATCGTAGAGATGCTGGATGTAGTCCTGTGGAACGGCTTGCCATGCCATTTCCACCTGGCGCCTCAGTTGGACCAGCGTTCGTGCTGGACGTGCAGACCGCGTGAGACGACACTTCATCCAGTCCCAAACATGCTCAATGGGGGACAGATCCGGAGATCTTGCTGGCCAGGGTAGTTGACTTACACCTTCTAGAGCACGTTGGGTGGCACGGGATACATGCGGACGTGCATTGTCCTGTTGGAACAGCAAGTCCCCTTGCCGGTCTAGGAATGGTAGAACGATGGGTTCGATGACGGTTTGGATGTACCGTGCACTATTCAGTGTCCCCTCGACGATCACCAGTGGTGTACGGCCAGTGTAGGAGATCGCTCCCCACACCATGATGCCGGGTGTTGGCCCTGTGTGCCTCGGTCGTATGCAGTCCTGATTGTGGCGCTCACCTGCACGGCGCCAAACACGCATACGACCATCACTGGCACCAAGGCAGAAGCGACTCTCATCGCTGAAGACGACACGTCTCCATTCGTCCCTCCATTCACGCCTGTCGCGACACCACTGGAGGCGGGCTGCACGATGTTGGGGCGTGAGCGGAAGACGGCCTAACGGTGTGCGGGACCGTAGCCCAGCTTCATGGAGACGGTTGCGAATGGTCCTCGCCGATACCCCAGGAGCAACAGTGTCCCTAATTTGCTGGGAAGTGGCGGTGCGGTCCCCTACGGCACTGCGTAGGATCCGACGGTCTTGGCGTGCATCCGTGCGTCGCTGCGGTCCGGTCCCAGGTCGACGGGCACGTGCACCTTCCGCCGACCACTGGCGATAACATCGATGTACTGTGGAGACCTCACGCCCCACGTGTTGAGCAATTCGGCGGTACGTCCACCCGGCCTCCCGCATGCCCACTATACGCCCTCGCTCAAAGTCCGTCAACTGCACATACGGTTCACGTCCACGCTGTCGCGGCATGCTACCAGTGTTAAAGACTGCGATGGAGCTCCGTATGCCACGGCAAACTGGCTGACACTGACGGCGGCGGTGCACAAATGCTGCGCAGCTAGCGCCATTCGACGGCCAACACCGCGGTTCCTGGTGTGTCCGCTGTGCCGTGCGTGTGATCATTGCTTGTACAGCCCTCTCGCAGTGTCCGGAGCAAGTATGGTGGGTCTGACACACCGGTGTCAATGTGTTCTTTTTCCATTTCCAGGAGTGTATATCCCCCGATGGCAAAGGAATCTTCCAGCAGGATAACAGTAACGCAGCGCCAGAATCGTGCTGCCGTGGCTTGAGGATCATGACTGTATTCATGAAGTTGCCTTGTCTAACAATTCGCCAGATATGAGCCTGATGGAACACACATGGGTCGCTAATCGGGCTCTAGCTCCGCGTCCACCTAGGGTCGGTTCCAATTTACGGGTATTTCGTGAACTGCGCGTAGACATCTGGAACCACATACCTCTGGAACTGTCGAATATAGATCACGCTGAATCGGAGAGCTAAATCAACACGCTGTTAACCTGGTGGACATAAAGTATGTGTAGTAAATGACAAATCGAGCACGATTGGAACATCGGAGTAATGTCAGCTCACGCAGAGCTGCTCTCAACGCGTACCCTTCACGAGTGAGATAAAAACAGAAATAATTTTGGTGCTGAAAATACCTACTGGTACAGAGTGCAGTTGTAGACGCAGGCACGCTGCTGGTAGCCATCTTCTGTGGCTCGGCCCGCTCGTTATGGCTCTTCTGACCGGAAGCGGTGGCGCCGCGCACGTGAGTCTCGCCGCCCGGCTCCAAGGAAACCCCTTCTGCGCCGGCAAAGCCCTTCAACGGCCTTTAAGTTGATGTGTTAGCGGCCGCATCGATCTCCCGCCGCTCGGGAGGCGAGGGGAGCTGCGTTGGGTTCACATCTCACGCTTAAAAACCGCGCCTATGAACTCCTCTCTGGTTTACCACACCACAGTACTATAACTCCTCTCAGAGAGATAATGCGCATCTATTAAAGTGTGCAAAACTTCAGGCCGATTGTAACTTTATCTGATGTCTCACTGCCATACAACAAACCTGGATGAAAGATTAACCAAACATAGAATTGCTGCAATATAGTACAGTAGATAACTGAAAGATATACGCAATGAGATGAATATAAATGACACTTTTATTCAAAGACAATAATTACACTAAAGCCATCGACATTCTAGAAGGTCCTCTGGGCATGGTGGTTCTTAATAGGATGAGTGATCAGTGCATTCTCTGCAACGTGCTCCCATAATGACCACAAGGTTAGCAAAGAGATCTTGCGGTAGGGCGTGCACTCCATCCACCAGCGCTCTTAACAACTGGTAGGTGGTCATTGGTGCATGTGGTCGGGCTGCAATACGTCTCGGTAAGTTGAGGGGACAGGCCAGTCCATTCGCCGAATACACTCTCGTTCCAAGAACTCCTCCAGCTGCTCATTTCGATGCGGTCGCACATTTTCATCCACAAAAATGAAGTCAGGGCCATTTTGAAACTGTCCTGCTGCTCAGGTGACTTCAAATAATACATACGTAACGTTTCGCATACGTAACATTGTTTTCGGCTGAGAACAAAAACGCGGTACATTACTTTCTGGGCAGAAGGTGCAAAACAATACGAGAAAGTCAAACAGCATATAAAATGATCTTTCACTGTCTACCGTGGAAAATAAACAAAAGGAGTAGTGGTGAAGAAAGCCCACCAGCAAGCCTGGGACAAACAACATAGTAATACAGAACATGATAGTAATGGCCATCAGGAGATAGCATATAAAGCATTGCAAACGTAAAATAAAAAATAAGAGGATACAATTCGTTTGAATAAAGTTACGAAAGTAGAGTAGACCAGTTACTATAAAACCGTATGGTATGATGCTAACTTGGAAGAGAGTTACAGTTAATTCCAGTGTAAATGTCCAGTCGAGTACTCGTACTTGAACTCCTATAGTCAGACACATTCCGAATTCGCTCATTTCTCTTCATCGGCCCTTTTCACAGAAACGAGGGCAACGATCATTGAAAATCGGGTTGCACATCATGAGCTCCTACAGAAAATTGCTACTAGTTTCGTTTGTACTAAACACCGTAAGGCGCAAGAAGTTTTTCAATTACGGCATCTGTGTGGATGTATACAGGGTGTTACAAAAAGGTACGGCCAAACTTTCAGGAAACATTCCTCACATACAAATAAAGAAAAGATGTTATGTGGACATGTGTCCGGAAACGCTTAATTTCCATGTTAGAGCTCATTTTAGTTTCGTCAGTATGTACTGTACTTCCTCGATTCACCGCCAGTTGGCCCAATTGAAGGAAGGTAATATTGACTTCGGTGCTTATGTTGACATGCGAATCCTTGGTCTACAGTACTAGCATCAAGCACATCAGTACGTAGCATCAACAGGTTAGTGTTCATCACGGACGTGGTTTTGCAGTCAGTGCAATGTTGTTTCCGTACCAAGTACAGCGTGTGCAGGCACTATCAGCAGCTGATTGGCCTCCACGGGTACACTTCTGCGAATGGTTCATCCAACAATGTGTCAATCCTCATTTCAGTGCATATGTTCTCTTTACGGACGAGGCTTCATTCCAACGTGACCAAATTGTAAATTTTCACAATCAACATGTGTGGGCTGACGAGAATCCGCACGCAATTGTGCAATCACGTCACCAACACAGATTTTCTGTGAACGTTTGGGCAGGCATTGTTGGTAATGTCTTGATTGGGCCCCATGTTCTTCCACCTACGCTCAATGGAGCACGTTATCATGATTTCATACGGGATACTCTACCTGTGCTGTTAGAACATGTGCCTTTACAAGTACGACACAACATGTGGTTCATTACGATGGAGCTCCTGCACATTTCAGTCGAAGTGTTCGTACGCTTCTCAACAACAGATTAGGTGACCGATGGATTGGTAGAGACGGACCAATTCCATCGCTTCCACGCTCTCCTGACCTCAACCCTCTTGACTTTCATTTATGGGGGCATTTGAAAGCTCTTGTCTACGCAACCCCGGTACCAAATGTAGAGACTCTTCGTGCTCGTATTGTGGACGGCTGTGATATAATACGCCATTCTCCAGGGCTGCATCAGCGCATCAGGGATTCCATGCGACGGAGGGTGGATGCATGTATCCTCGCTAGCGGAGGACATTTTGAACATTTCCTGTAACAAAGTGTTTGAAGTCACGCTGGTACGTGCTGTTGCTGTGTGTTTCCATTCCATGATTAATGTGACTTGAAAAGAAGTAATAAAATGAGCTCTAACATGGAAAGTAAGCGTTTCCGGACACATGTGTACATAACATATTTTCTTTCTTTGTGTGTGAGGAATGTTTCCTGAAAGTTTGGTCGTACCTTTTTGTAACACCCTGTATATGACGTTGTGTTCACCTCTACATAACGTCAAAAACATGGACTCGACGCTAGAAATTACACAGACTTTCAACGTTCTTCCGAAGATTCAGTATGTTTGAACAGATTTTGAAGTCTGTAGGGAAGTTAAATACATGCTTCATGTCACCTGAAATTTTCTGTCAAAGGTTGTAATTGGTCACGAAAGTTACATCTTTAACAATGATCCTGAAAATAAGCAACAGTCTTTGCAATGCATGAGTCCTTATCCCCTTCTGCTACAAAATCTCGTGAGCAATAACGTCAAATACTTGTTGATACTTCAAGTGAGGAATTTGGAAAGAATAAGAAATATCGCCGAAGGTTGGGATTAAAAATCTTCTTCCAGCGCGAAACAGGGCGTGTGTGCTCCGTCCGTACCAATCCCTGTCCTGGTGGTGGAGCCAGTGCTTCACTGTGTGAATCACCTCCTCATCGTCCTCAAAATGTCTTTCACGAATGGCATCCTTTAATGGCCCAAACAAGTCGAAGTCCGAGGAGGCTAGGTCAGGGCTGTTACGTGTGACAGCCGTGGATGGTCTCCTACCGCTGCAAATTGTGGGGCTCCGCCAAACCACTTCCTGATGACCTCGCCCTCCGTGCCCAGCGACTAACTGTACTTATGTCGACAGCAGATTCTCCAATGACTTTGCACAAGCGTTTGTGAATATTTCCCACAGTTTCTTTCCCTGCAGTGACAAATTCAATGACGGCACGGTGCTTGTAACATACATCACCTACAGACGCCATTTTGAAACTGTCCTGCAGCTACGCTATCTGTCGGAAGTGACGGAAAGTTGGCGCTCTCAATCGGGTGACTTCAAAATACATACGTCACGTTTCGCATTCGTAGCATTGATTTCGGCTGAGAAAAAAAAATGCGGTGCATTACTTTCTGGGCAACCCTCGTATTATTTTAACGTTTCGTAGCTCAGTGTTTCCTAGTAGACGAACGGGTTGAATTTTGAAAGGGACTCTCTGCGCCTGATGCAGTTTTTACTTTAGAAAAGCTTACTGAAAAGCAGGACGAGTTAACAATGAGACACATATTGTCCACTTTCGAGACCAGTGACAACCTTTCAAAGAAAGGTTCACTTGTCTTGAAGCAGGTGTTTAAGGGGGCTAGGACTTGAAAAGAACCGACGTCGACCAGTGGAGGCAGCACAGGACATTTTAATTTGCACTGTCTATACTTTTGCAAATAAATTCATAGAACTTTGTCAGCATGACCAGGAAGGATTCAGGATTCACGCTCATAGAAGTGGAAGTTCAAAAACATAACAAAACAATTTTTTTAACATGTAAAATTTCATCATTTTTTTCACTTTTTATTAGCAGTATTTGTTGATGTAGGTACACATTTCCTCATAAGTTAGAGAGATTCTTCGATGGATTTTGCACAGCATGAAAACCATACTTACAGGTGTATGAAACTCTAGAATTTCTCAAATATGTTAAAAACTATGGTAAAAATTGAGATAACTAACTATAAAACTCGAGTTATCTCTAAACATGAAGTTTAAAATGTAACAGTTCATTCATTTTTTCATAGAGTCAGTAAATTCTAGAGTTTCATACACCTGTAAGTATGGTTTGTAAGCTGTGCAAAATTCGTCAAAAAATCTCTCTTACTTATGAAGAAAAGTGTACCTATAGTAACAAATGCAGCCAACAGTAAGTGAAAAAAAATCATGAAATTTCAGGTCTAAAAAAATTATTTTTTCATGTTTTTGAGCTTCCACTGATATGAATGTGAATCCTGAATCCTTCCTAGTCATGCTGACAAAATTTTATGTATTTATTTGTAAAAGTTTAGACAGTGCAAATTAAAATGTCCTTGGTGCCTGTTCTTCACGAAGTCGGCCCGTTTGACGTCCTACCCCCCTTAAGTTTCCTGCAGACTTTACCCTGACTGTCACGTCACTCCCCCGACGGTAATTAGAAACCTAGGCGTGTTATCCGACCAATGATAAGCTTAAAATCTACTACAAAGGAGGCACACTTTGTTCCCGGCAGACAGTCAACTCCTTACGAAGAAGGTGGTGATGATCTTCGAAAGTTCGAGCTGAACTTAAATGTGTTGAGGCCTGCAGATCGAGCAGGTTTCATACACTGGCAGACGGAATAACGTGAGAATTCGGTTCACCTTTGTCCCCCGTATTACTGGAAGGCAAAGCCAACATCCGACAGACACGAGGACGGCTCGCAGCACTTGTGCCGAAAATGTGAGCGCCGCTCTTGGCCGTCCGGCCGGGTTTCATCACAGGGCCTGTGACAGACACTACAGCCTGCCCGCCGAGTCATTCCCCGGTTTTTAATATCTCCGCGACGGACGGCGAGCGCCATTCCGCGCAGAACGGCCTGCACAGTGCCGGTGAGCGGGGGACAGGGGCGAGAGGAGGTGAGAGGACGAGGGGTGGGGGTGAGGAGTGAGTGGGGGGGAGGGGAGGAGAAGAGGGCGGAGAGGAGAGGACTCGTCCCGCGACAAGGTGTGACAACCGACCCGCGCAGAGAGCGGTGCGTAGTCATGCGCTATGACGATAAAAGCCGTCACGGCTGAGCACCGCGGCGCAGCGCAGCTCACCGCATCCCGCCGTGTCGTATGCCGTTTCTAGCGGAGATGCCGGCGCATCAGCAGCGCCCGCGCCCAGACGTGCCTATCTGAAGGCCCATCTCCCTCTGCTCTAGAGGACTCCCCTAAGCGTCACGTTGGCGTGTCGTAACAACACATACGCATTACCGCGTCTTCCTTACCTTGGTCACATCATTTACGCCTGAAGTGGATTCCTCAATATTGTCAATACGATTCTCAGTTGTGGTTAGAGTTGTAAAACTACAGTAGTCTATTCTACATCATTATAAGTAAGAGTGGACTGCAGTAGCTTTGGTCATTTCAGGTCATACCCTCGTTCACCTACATCTACATTTATACTCCGCAAGCCACCCAACGGTGTGTGGCGGAGGGCACTTTCCGTGCCACTGTGATTACCTCCCTTTCCTCTTCCAATCGCGTATGGTTCGCGGGAAGACCAACTGCCGGAAAGCCTCCGTGCGCGCTCGAATCTCTCTAATTTTACATTCGTGATCTCCTCGGGAGGTATAAGTAGGGGGAAGCAATATATTCGATACCTCATCCAGAAACGCACCGTCTCGAAACCTGGCGAGCAAGCTACACCGCGATGCACAGCGCCTCTCTTGCAGAGTCTGCCACTTGAGTTTGCTTAACATCTCCGTAACGCTATCACGCTTACCAAATAACCCTGTGACGAAACGCGCCGCTCTTCTTTGGATCTCCTCTGTCAACACTACCTGGTACGGATTCCACACTGATGAGCAATACTCACGTATAGGTCGAACGAGTGTTTTGTAAACTACCTCCTTCGTTGATGGACTACATTTTCTAATGACTTTCCCAATGAATCTCAACATGGCACTCGCCTTAACAACAATTAATTTTATATGATCATTCCAGTTCAGATCGTTCCGTACGCCTACTCCCAGATATTTTACTGAAGTAACTGCTACCAGCGTTTGTTCAATTATCATAAAATCATACAATAAAAAATCCTTCTTTCTATGTATTCGTAATACGTTACTTTTGTCTATGTTGAGGGTCAGTTGCAACTCCCTGCACCAAGTGCCTATCCGCTGCAGATCTTCCTGCATTTCGCTACAATTTTCTAATGCTGCAAATTCTCTGTATACTACAGCATCATCTGCGAAAAGCCGCATGGAACTACCCACGCTATCTAATAGGTCATTTATATATATTGTGAAAAGCAATGGTCCCATAACACTCCCCTGTGGCACGCCAGAGGTTACCTTAACGTCTGTAGACGTCTCTCCATTGATAACAACATGCTGTGTTCTGTTTGCTAAAAACTCTTCAATCCAGCTACACAGCTGGTCTGATATTCCCTAGGCTTTTACTTTGTTTATCGGGCGACAGTGCGGAACTGTATCGAACGCCTTCCGGAAGTCAAAGAAAACGGCATCTACCTGAGAACCTGTATCTAAAATTTTCTGGGTCTCATGAACAAATAAAGCGAGTTGGGTATCACACGTTCGCTGTTTCCGGAATTCATGTTGATTCCTACAGAGTAGATTCTGGGCTTCCAGAAATGACATGATACGCGAGAAAAAAACATGTTCTAAAATTTTACAACAGGTCGATGTCAGAGGTATAGGCCTATAGTTTTGCTCTTCTGCTCGACGACCCTTCATGATAACTGGAACTACCTGTGCTCTTTTCCAATCATTTGGAATCATCCGTTCCTCTAGAGACTTGCGGTACACGGCTGTCAGAAGGGGGCCACGTTAGGAGTGTTGCCTGTCTATAGGGCGTTACCTAATAGCGATCGTTTTCTTTACGTATGTGATCAATTTCCTGCTAGATTCCCCTAAATACCGGTAGCAGTGAACCACCTACAAACTGACTGAGGAAATATACAGGGCCGAGTAAACTACGGAACATTTTTGTTCTACATAGCTACCCTTCTCTCTGTTACTTAAAATTAAGCAATATTTATAGCAGAATTGACGTTGTCAGTGTTTAATCAAGGTTTTATTAGAAAATTGTTGATTTGCAATGCGGAATAGAGTGGTATTGTGTAGTGATACATATTTATCATGCATCATTAGAAAACGCAATTTCCTCAACAAAAAGGTAAATCAAAAGAAAAAACAGTAAAACAAAAATACATCAAACACTGCTTCAGTACTTTGTAGAACTTACATAAAACAAGTTTCTGTTATTCTTAAACAACTTTCACTTTTACCAATAACAACAGAAGACTGTTGTCTTTGATCATGACGAAGAAAGTTATACTAAATACAAAATAACAACAATAATTAGATGTATATTTTATTTTTGTGAATGTAAAGTGTATAAAATACACAACTGACTAAACTCAATGATGTGCAGTTGCAATAATGTGTAAAACAAATAACCAAACAAACAAAGAAAAACAGGGAGATTCCCAGTTTCTCTCTCTTACACATTCACTTATATTCACATTGGTGCCCTGTGTCGCATTCACGATATAATCATACAACTGTCAACAGATGTGTGTATGATCGTGTTCTGGACGGAAGATGGCACTCCTTTCAACGGCAAACCTCGCCTGCAATGACGTCAGGGCACCTATCAAGCGAGGTAGTGTTTGCAAGGTAGCCCCACTTCCAGAATCGCTATGTATACAGTCGTAAACGTTGTAGTATGGCATATGTTTCTCAAATGAGACGACAGTTTATAGAGAGCGACACTGTATCCCAGATACCAGAGCAGGGCCGACCACGTGTGATATCAGAAAGAGTTGACCGTACTTAGTCTGTAAGGGCACGACGGCAGAGTCTCAGTACTGCACTGCAAATGGTATCTGACCTTTCAGCATCCGCTGGGCGTGTTATAGCGAAGCAAACGGTATACAGAAGGCTTCAGAAGAGTGGCCTTTGTTGCTGGAGACCTGCTGTCTGTTTACCTATGGCATGTCTTCACAGAAGGGTACGCCTAGAGTGGAGCCGTCAACACGCCACCTGGACGGTGGATGGTCGAAGGGTGGGCCAACGTTCTTTTCACAGATGAGTCCCGATTCAGTCTAATTATCGAAGGATTCGCCACCGTAGTCTGCATGGTTCCCCTATATAACAGCCTAGGTCAACCATGTACTGCCTCCAAAACCAGCAGTAACATCACATGTAAACTGCAATCTAGGTCCACTAAAGACATCGGGACCTCCAAGAAGCTGCTGCTTATTGAATTAGCCAACTAGGTCAATGTCTATTGATTTCAAAGACTTTTACAGGCACAATAGGCCGCCAACGGCGACGATAATAACGTCGCCCAGGTATTACAGTCGTACCGTTAACAAAAGTCTATTCCTGATGTCTCCTGTCGAAGTAGTCCCATAGATTCTAGATTGGGTTTAAATCCGGCTGCTTTAGCGGCCAGGGCAATACGGTAAACTCATCTGGAGCCGAGAGAAAACTAACTGCATTTGCGGGTGCACATGGGCCCAGAGGATAGATGCTCACTTGTGTCCATCCACTGTGACTTCCTGAATCACTCAGGAAATGCCGCGAAAACATTCACCAGACCGTAACTCTTCCTCCTCTGACCTGGACCCTTTTGACGACTGTTTTAGGGTGTTTCTATCTCGACGTTCCACGCCTTAAACACCAATGGACAACTTTTGGATGGAGCATCAAACGTGATTCATCTATAAACGTCATCTGTCGCCAACCAGTATACGTCCATTTGCGGTATTGGTTTGCAAATTCCAGCCCTCGACGCCGATGAACAACAGTCAGCATGGGTACAGAATCAGGCGATTGTTGCGGAGGCCCAGACGCAGAAACGTTCGCCGAATGGTCATTAAGGAAACACTGTTGGTAGCCCCTTGGTTTAGCTGGGTAGTCAGCTGGTCAGCAGTTGCACGTCTACTCGACCGAACCCTTCTCTGTAGCCGTCGTTCACCCATGTCATCTACGGCCGGTGGTGTACCGCAGTTGCCTCTTCAACAGTTTTGGATACTGCAATTTTACAAAGCACAGAATACTTTAACCACAATGCCACGCGACCAGTTTTTCAAACTCAGCTATTTTAGAAATGCTTCAAATGATTCAAATGGCTATAAGAACTATGGGACTTATCTGAGGTCATCAGTCCCCTAGACTTAGAATTACTTAAACCTAACTAACCTAAGGACATCACACACATCCATACCCGAGGCAGGATTCGAACCTGCGACCGTAGCAGCAGCGTGGTTCTGGACCGAAGCGCCTATAACCGCTCGTCCACAGCTGCCTTCAGAAATGCCTCCATCCTGGGTCCGACCTTTTGGATGTTAGATAAATCCATTGACAATGGCTGAACTGTTTTCCGTAGCCCCCTGACACGCTAACGTCTACTGTTAGTGTTGCCACCAGTCATCTGTGAGTGACCATTGCAGGCTGACGTAGATCTCAGGCTGTGGTCACATAAAACGTGACTGGTCCGTATAATAACCACCCCGTAGATTTACAAGAACTGTGCAAGTGCGGAGGACCGTAGAAATGACACAGACAGTAACATTACGAACGATATAATAAGTTGTTTCAATGGCTGCATTAGTTACATGAAAGAAGACTACTTCTCAGTTCTACCGATGTGGATCGTAATCGTGCTATTGATAAAAAAAAGCACAATCCCGTGCAGCCCAACTTCCCACTATTTTGTTCTCTCTCACCAGGGAGGATGGAGTGTGTTTTCGCAGGCCCAGAAGCAGAGAGTAACATGAATTGCAGCGGGCAGCAGGGCTGGAGGCCGGTGAATCCCCGGCAATAAATAACGCCTTTGTCCCGGCGTGTTATTCAGCATGCGATGATATATTTACGCATAGCGTTCCTGCAGCGTTTGTGTCGCCGTTATCCGCATTCCAATTGCAGGCAGAAACTGTTGATGGAGGCACAAAGCCACATAGAAAGCTCACACGCAAGCAAACATATGATGGATTTCGGAAAGGACCTGTGCCATAGTATTCATGTGACACTATTTGACACTGGTACATTTACTTCTCACAGATTAAGCATAATTATGCACTCGCTTATATTTTGTTCATAACATATCCGACTTCACAAATATTAAGATTTATCGGTTATTTATTAGTCACTTTGACGTGAAGTGCATTTCGTAGGTACCTACACAGAATGTAGGAGCCGGCCTGAGTGGACGAGCGGTTCTAGGCGCTACAGTCTGGAACCGCGAGACCGCTACGGTCGCAGGTTCGAATCCTGCCTCGGGCATGGAGGTGTGTGATGTCCTTAGGTTAGTTAGGCTTAAGTAGTTCTAAGTTCTAGGGACTGATGACCACAGAAGTTAAGTTCCATAGTGCTCAGAGCTATTTGAACCCAAGAACGTAGGAAAGATTTGTATATCGTCAAGAGCAGTAGACGAAAGGTTGCTCTTATCATGTACAACGGTTCCGCACACCGACTGCACGCGTCGCCAATGACGATAGTCTAGCTATGCCTGAAACCGGTTACCAGAAAAACTGATCTCTTTAGGGCCAAAGGAATCAGGAATGACGCAGGCGTAAGACAACTCGGGTGAGACGGTAGCAGGAGGCACGTGCAGCTGTAAGGAAAATTAGGAAGAAGGACAGGTCGTCATATTTCGTCTTTGCAGAAGTCAAAAACTCATCTACTGTAGCCAGGACAATGCGCAGTTAAGCCAGTACAGAGATGGTCTGACGCCGATGGATAATAATAGTGACTCAAAAAATATATAATTAATCACAAAAAATTGACAAGCATCGTACGAGGCCTATTCGGAAAATGGAAACCACTGTGAAAATCAAAAATGTTCTGTATGCAACAGATGGCTACACCTTCCAGGTACTTCTCTACATAGCTGCCGTTCCGATTTGGACATTTGTCGTAGCGTTGTACCAACTTTCCAATACCCTCCTCCTAGAAGGACGCTCTGTCTGTGTTTCCTGCCAATTCTCTACGCTGGTCTACATGTCGTTGTCTGTGTCAGAACGTTGTCGTCATAGTTAGCGGTTCATGTGAGCAGAGATGAAGCTCAGGGAGAGTCAATTACGGGCTCTGTTGTGGGTGATCAGATACTTCCTATCGAAAATGCTGCAGGAGCATCTTCATTGCCCCTGCACAGTACGGCCGATAATTGTCACGCAGAAGGAAGCGCATGACAGTTATGTTATGTGGGCTGCATGCCATCAGGCGAAATCTCATACCAGGCCCTCATACTTGGCGGGGGACACTGTTGTTCTAAGCATCTTTACGTTCTCACTGTGCGCTCAGAACTGAAAAGAACGACGTGACGCGATCGACGTGCATACTAGAGACACTTCCCAACGCATCTGTGCAAAGTTTCATCGGATTTTCACTGTGGTTTCCATCCCGCACTCCATCGAACCTTACATTCCGAATAGCTCGCGAAATTTTGACACTGTCTTTTAATTTTTGACCACAAAGCAATTATCATTGCAGATATCCGTACATACATCCATTGACAATTGCAGAAGCAGAGATGTTCAGCCACAAAATATGTATTGCAGCAGTATTCGTCCGTTTTGTCCGCTGATATCCGTGGACGCAAGGGTCCATATCAATATATTTAATGTCTGCTAGATGATGAATTCCAGAGCATGTTCCAAGTTAGAACACAAAAAATTTCCCAGAAAAGTAAAGCTTGTATCAGCACGGGATCAGAAAACAATGCTGGTGTGAAACTCAGCTTGAACTTTTCCCATATTATACCCTGCAAACCGTGGATGAAGGGCAACAGGCAAAAACCATATTCTTACATTTCGAACAGCATTAGACGCAACGAGACACTACAGACTGTTAACGAAGGACCCGACATATGGAACAGGTTCTCAAGTAGTGGCTCGAAGACATTTTAAGTAACAGAACTCATTACGTTCTCCTGGCGCGCGAGTGTTCATCAGAAACAAGGGTATCGTCAGGAGTGCCGCAAAGAAGTGTGATAGGACAGCTCTGGCCCTCTATATGCGTTAACGATCTGACGGAAAGTGTCGTCTTTGAGTAAATGTAGGAGCATATAATTTCTATTTGGTATCACGAATGGCAGCTTGTTTTAAATCTGAGGAAATTAAAGTTATTGCGGATGAGTTGGAAAAACAATCCTGCAATGTTAGAATATAGTATTAGTGGTGTACTGCTTGACACAGTCACATCAATTACATAGGTTGGTGTAGTGGTGTACTGTTTGACACAGTCACATCAATTACATAGGTTGGTGTAGTGGTGTACTGCTTGACACAGTCACATCAATTGCATAGGTTGGTGTAAAGTGCTAAGAGATCTGAAATGGAATGAGCACGTAAGGTCGGTCGTAGGGAAGGCGAACGGCCGACTCGCGTTTAATGGGAGAATTCTAAGAAAGCGTAGCTCATCTGTGAGGTAGATCATTTACAGAACACATACGCGACTCATTCTTCAGTACTGCTGGAGTTTTTGTGACAGCCACCATGTCGGATTAAAGGATGACGTTGAAGTAATTCAGAAGCGTGCTGCTAGATCTGTTAGAAGGGAATGAGATGTCCTTTTCGTGACACGCTATTGCGAAAATTTAGATCACCGGCATTTGAGGCAGATGGCAGAATTATTCTACTCACGCCGACGTACATCTCACATAAGGACCGCGAAAACAAGCTAAAAAAAATCAGAGCTCTTACGAAAGGCACACTGATAGTCGTTTTCGCTCTCTCTAGTTGCGAGTGGAATAGGAAAACGAAAGACTAATAGTGTGAAATAGAACTGCCGTCTACGAATTCAATCTACAATAGCAATATTTTTAGTTAACTTGATGCCATTTCCCCGGCGAGCTCATTTTGTTTCGAATCTGATATCACTATACGACGACAATAGTTTACCTTCGCAATGTAAGAGCAACGGAACGTAGTTCATCAAGCATTCGCAATAATGATTTAGCCCATAAAGTGTTTTATAGAATGTGCAGCTAAAAAGCCTTAATACAACATAATGGGGTGTTCCTTACAGTCAACGTCAGTGCCATGCATATGTCAGTCCACTTCTTAAAGTTTGTAACACCAATGAGCAGGCCTCAACAATTTGAGTGCCGACGCCCGTAATATCACGTTGTCGTCAATGTCTGAAATAATGCAAAGCCCGAATTAATAGGGTCATAGCAGGTCTCACTAAGATGCTATTATGGCCACGGCACTTTTTCCAACATTGAAGGCAACATACTATTACGGGAATGGAACTCAAAGCGTTAAGGACACAAATAACAGAGTACAAACAGAGTACTGTTAACTGAACATTTGTTAAGAGGCGATGTATAGAGCCTGGTGACTGTGCTGCCGCAACTGCCAACAGTTTCTAGTTCGGTGACTTATCCGTAACTGTTGAAAATCACATAATATAACGACGATACCAGCAGTGTTACTGAATGTTCAAAATATTTGTTGAAACTAGCACAGCTAAACAGATAACTGCGAGCAAAGCGTAACCTGTTGCAGTTGGTGACTTTATTTACACAACTGGTGGGGACAAAAACGTAGGAAGCAGTTATGTAGACAGAAAACGCTTCAGAAATTCTTCTATTTGAAAAAGAACCCTTTTACAGAACAAACACGTGCACACTGAGAGCTGTTAATCAACAGCGACATTTATTTTCACTTAAAGAAATGATTCAAATTACTACTCTCTAGGTGTCGAACTGACTTACGACAGATTGAAACGGGACATGTATCTACTGTAAGGACGAGGTTGGCGTTGTAATGCATGGAGACGCGAATACAGTTCGGCACAGACCTCAAATCCACTCATAAAGCTTGGGTTACGGTTTATACCTGAAATCAAGAGAAGAATGAAATGATTTATCGTACGTAACCGCGAGATCGGGGCTAATAATAAGTGTCCGAAACGAGTGAAACCGATTTAAACTGCAATGCGTTTCCTTAAGCCAAAAGGACGTAATGATCTCACCGATAATGGCACCTACACGAATGAAGGCAGTATAGCAACTGACAGACGACGACTGCTCAACCGAGCGGAACAAAGACAGGACAAAGAGTGTAAAGATGCCGAACTTTTACCGCTGAAAATCGAACCCTTGATTGGCTGAACGTTACCAACAAGCCTCGCGTGAAACATGTCTCTTGTCCAGCTACCTGTTAGTCCAAAGAGCTACGCTAGATATTTCACCCCAGACAACGTTCATAAAAAGATACGTGCCTCTGCAGAGTTGACAGATTAGTGCCACCTTAGTGTGTTAATGAAACAAGGAGAAAACCATTCTCGTTTCAAGTGGTACAAGGTACCGTCCAACTTGTACCATATGGTGGATTGGGCAGTCAGTATATAGATGTAGACAGTGCATATAACATATGTCAAAATCGTAGGCCAGGTTGAAATTAGAGCTCAGTTAGATGGGAACGTAGCCAAAACTCTTACATTTCAAAAGCATCTGTACTAAGTACACTGCCTTTTAGAGTGGTCAAAGCGAAGAAGCCTTGTATGGGGAACCTGGATTTTAGTCACGGTACTGCGAAGGATCTCTTTCCTTGGTGTGAGGACTAGATCGGGATACTCTCAGATTCGTGATTCCAGCAGCGCGGCTAGCCGACTGAGAGGTAGCCGTTCCAACGTTTAAACGTCGGCAACGGCAAGGGGCAGATCCAAAGCCTCTCCATAGTTTACAGGATCGGATGCTAAATGCTGAGGATGACATGGTGGTCGGTCGACTATACTGCATGGTCTTCAGAGCCTGATCAAGACCTTTCGTCCACTAATTAGCATAATACACTAAACAACCAAAGAAACTGGTACACTTTCCTAATATCGTGTAAGGCCCCCGCGAACACGCGGAAGTGCCGCAACACGACGTGGCATGGACTCAACTATTGTCTGAAGTAATGCTGGAGGGAACTGACACCATGAATCCTGCAGGGCTGTCCATAAATCCGTAACAGTACGAGGGGGTGGAACCCCCTCTGAACAGCACGTTGCAAAGCATCCCAGATATGCTCAATGATCTTCATGTCTGGCGAGTTTGGTGGCCAGCGGAAGTATTTAAACTCAGAAAAGTGTTCCGCATTGTCCTGCTGAAATTCCCCAAGTCCCTCAAAATCCACAATGGACATTAACGGAGTCAGGATATCAGACAGGATGCTTATGTACGTGTCACCTGTCTTCACCAGCTTGAACAGTCCCCTGCCGACATGTAGGGTACATGGATTCATGAGGTTGTCTCCACACCCGTACACGTCCATCCTCTTAACACAATTTGAAACGAAACTTGTCCGACCAGGCCGGCCGAAGTGGCCGTGCGGTTAAAGGCGCTGCAGTCTGGAACCGCAAGACCGCTACGGTCGCAGGTTCGAATCCTGCCTCGGGCATGGATGTTTGTGATGTCCTTAGGTTAGTTAGGTTTAACTAGTTCTAAGTTCTAGGGGACTAATGACCTCAGCAGTTGAGTCCCATAGTGCTCAGAGCCATTTGAACCATTTTTTGTCCGACCAGGCAACATGTTTACAGTCATCAACAGTGCAATGTTGGTGTTGGCGTTCCAGGCGAGGGGTAAAGCTTTGAGTCGTGCAGTTATCGAAGGTACACGAGTGGGCCTTCGGCTCCGAAAGTCCTTATCGATGATGTTTCATTGAATGGTTAGCACGTTGACACTTGTTCATGGCCCAACCCTGAAATCTACAACAGTTTGCGGAAAGGATGCACTTCTGTCTCGTTGAACGATTCTCTTCAGTCGTCTTTGGTCCCATTCTTGCATCATGTTTCTCCAGCCGTAGATGGAAATTTGATGATTTAGCGGATTCCTGATAATCACTGTACACTCCTGAAATGGTCGTACGGAAAAATCCCCACTTCATCGCTACCTCGGAGATGCTGTGTCTCATCGCTCGTGCGCCGACTATAATACCACGTTCAGACTCACGTAAATCTTGATAACACGCCTTTGTAGCAGCAGTAACCGGTCTAACAACTGCGCCAGACATTTGTTGTCTTATATAGGCGTTTCTGACCACAGCGCCGTATTCTGCCTGTTTACATATATCTGTATTTGAATTTTTTTTTTGGTCATCAGTCTACTGACTGGTTTGATGCAGCCCGCCACGATTTCCTTTCCTGTGCTAACCTCTTCATCTCAGAGTAGCACTTGCAACCTACGTCCTCAATTATTTGCTTGACGTATTCCAATCTCTGTCTTCCTCTACAGTTTTAGCCCTCTACAGCTCCCTCTAGTACCATGGAAGTCATTCCCCCATGTCTTAGTAGATGTCCTATCATCCTGTCCCTTCTCCTTATCAGTGTTTTCCACATATTCCTTTCCTCTCCGATTCTGCGTAGAACCTCCTCATTCCTTATCTTATCAGTCCACCTAAAACATTCGTCTATAGCACCATATCTCAAATGCTTCGATTCTCTTCTCTTCCGGTTTTCCCACAGTCCATGTTTCACTACCATACAATGCTGTACTCCAGACGTACATCCTCAGAAATTTCTTCCTCAAATTAAGGCCGATATTTGATATTAGTAGACTTCCCTTGGCCAGAAATGCATTTTTTGCCATAGCGAGTCTGCTTTTGATGTCCTCCTTGCTCCATCCGTCATTGGTTATTTTACTGCCTAGGTAGCAGAATTCCTTAACTTCATTGACTTCGTCACCATCAATCCTGATGTTAAGTTTCTCGCTGTTCTCATTTCTACTACTTCTCATTACCTTCGTCTTTCTCCGATTTACTCTCAAACCATACTGTGTACTCATTAGACTGTTCATTCCGTTCAGCAGATCATTTAATTCTTCTTCACTTTCACTCAGGACAGCAATGTCATCAGCGAATCGTATCATTGATATCCTTTCACCTTGTATTTTAATTCCACTCCTGAACCTTTCTTTTATTTCCATCATTGCTTCCTCGATGTTCAGATTGAAGAGTAGGGGCGAAAGGCTACAGCCTTGTCTTACACCCTTCTTAATACGAGCACTTCGTTCTTGATTGTCCACTCTTATTATTCCCTCTTGGTTGTTGTACATATTGTATATGACCCGTCTCTCCCTATAGCTTACCCCTACTTTTTTCAGAATCTCGAACAGCTTGCACCATTTTATATTGTCGAACGCTTTTTCCAGGTCGACAAATCCTATGAAAGTGTCTTGATTTTTCTTTAGCCTTGCTTCCATTATTAGCCGTAACGTCAGAATTGCCTCTCTCGTCCCTTTACTTTCCCTAAAGCCAAACTGATCGTCACCTAGCGTATTCTCAATTTTCTTTTCCATTCTCCTGCATATTATTCTTGTAAGCAGCTTCGATGCATGAGCTGTTAAGCTGATTGTGCGATAATTCTCGCACTTGTCAGCCCTTGCCGTCTTCGGAATTGTGTGGATGATGCTTTTCCGAAAGTCAGATGGTATGTCGCCAGACTCATATATTCTACACACCAACGTGAATAGTCGTTTTGTTGCCACTTCCCCCAATGATTTTAGAAATTCTGATGGAATGTTATCCATCCCTTCTGCCTTATTTGACCGTAAGTCCTCCAAAGCTCTTTTAAATTCCGATTCTAATACTGGATCCCCCATCTCTTCTAAATCGACTCCTGTTTCTTCTTCTATCACATCAGACAAAACTTCACCCTCATAGAGGCTTTCGATGTATTCTTTCCACCTATCTGCTCTCTCCTCTGCATTTAACAGTGGAATTCCCGTTGCAGTCTTAATGTTACCACCGTATTTGAATACGGATGCCTATAACAATTTCTTTGGCGCTTCAGTGTATTACGTGCTGAAGTCAGTGACGGCTCGTAACCATAAATTTGCAATCGTCTCGCAGACAGCTTGTTTGCAGACCAATGTTAAGTGGATCATTTTTTCTACTTCCTCTTTCTATCATCTGTTTTAGTTTTCAATACTGTATTTTATATATCGTGTTATACAGACGTAGTGCATGGGATGATCCTTGAACGAAGCTGCCTGATGTGCTTCTGGCACGTGGCTTGTGTGAAAGTCGTTCCCTGTGGCGGAAGCAAATTGCCAGCACGTGACCGACCGCTACGTCTGGCGGTTTAATTCCCGCTAACGAGATTCTGCCGTCGGTTCGTGTTCCCTCTGACCCGCTCGTTCGTTTGCCGGAACGTTTCCTCCTAGCTGTGGTCGCGGCTCCCGTTTCACAGAGGGAGGTTCCTTATTGGAAATGCTGATAGCTAGCACACGAGACTCATACGTCTGCAAGGGGGCACTTAACAAACAGAAACACCACAATATATCTCGGAAAGCCGTTTCCCAGATCTGAAACCAGTTGACTTCTTACGAACTTCGTGTATTACTTTATGTTGTTTGGGCGTCTCCTTTTCGAAGACTGTTCTCCAAGCTAGTCCGTCCTGCGCAAGCCTCCTCATGTCTGAATAATTACTATAACCTCTCAATTCTCTTTACTTTGGTAAAGCTTTAGTCTTTCTCTACAGTTTTTATCACCCCCTTCCCCTTCCACCTGCCCACAATTGTGCTATATAAGTTTCTCCCCAATTCGAGTTGGTATCTCTTCATTACTTACATGTTCTACCCGTCTAATCTACAGCATTCTTCTGTAGTATCACATCCGAAAAACTTCTGTTCTCGTAGGCTGCCGTTGTCCATTTTTCACTTGCGTGCAAGCTACACATTCTTCCCAACAGTTAAATTTACATTCGATGGTAACATTCTCCAAGTTTACACTTTATATTCTCTCTACTTGGGCTATCGCCGTCAATGGTTTAAAATCATCTAATATTTGTAGTATATCAGTCCTAATACAATTCCCTCAGCACCGCCTGATGTAATTCGACTGTATTGCGTTACCCTTGTTTCACTTCTGTTGATGCTCATCCTGTAACCGCTTTTCACGACACGATACCTTCTGAACAACAATATCAGAAAATGAGTCCGCCTTGTGCAAAACACCTTGTTATTTGTTTACTTATTTATTTCCCAATCTAGTTTCGGCGATAGATATCACCATCATCGGGGGAGTTTTTTAAATCTCAAACATGCAGAGTTATACAAACACAGTTACACATTATTACGTTTTTACTGTTCGTTTCTTGAAATATAGTTTTCTATGGATGCTTTCATACTACCTTATTAATTGTATGTTATGGCATGTTTTTAAGAGTTATTCTCGCTGCTTGCGGCATATTTTCTGTGCTTTTCTTCTGCTTCCCGATTTTTCTCAGCGTACATCATGTCATAGCAATGGGACCGCTCGCTGCACCCCTTTTCGAATCAAAGTTCAGGGAGCGTCTCGTGGAGAAATGTTGTAGGATCGCTTTGATAATGCGATGGTTCACCATCCTAGTGGAAAATGACGTCGGGAGGCATCTGTGAAATTACGTAGTCCGCCAACATGTCGAGACAGGTTTGCGCTGTCACTGTAGACTTCATAAAAAAATGTACCTCTCACACCATGGTTGTCTAATACCAACCTCACATTAAGTTTTGGTGTGTCACTGAAAGTAGTCAGTCATTTCTGGAGTAATTCCCCATATTCGACAGTTACGTCGGTTAATTTTGCCACAGACGTGGATGGTAGATCGATTCCATATTCCTAGATTTCCAGAAGGCTTTTGATACCGTTCCTCACAAGCGACTTTTAATCAAATTCCATGCATATGGAGTATAGTCTCAGTTGTGTGACTGGAGTCGTGATTTCCTCTCAGAGAGGCCACAGTTCGTAGTGATGGACGGTAAATCACCGAGTAGAACAGAAGTGATATCTGGCGTTCCGCAAGGTAGTGTCATAGCCATTCTGCTGTTCCTGATTTACATAAATGATCTACGTGATAATATGGGCAGCCCCCTTAGATTGTTTGCAGATGATGCTGTAATTTACCATCTAGTAAAATCATCAGACGATCAATTTCAAATACAAAGTGGCAATTGGCACTAAACAATTGGCACTAAACAAAGAAAAGTGCGAGGTCATCCACATGGGTACTAAAAGAAATCCGATAAATTTTGGGTATACGATAGATCGCACAAATCTAAGGGCTGTCAGTTCGACTAAATACCTAGGAATTACAATTACAAGCAACTTAAATTGGAAAGACCACATAGATAATATTGAGGGGAAGGCGAAACAAAGACTGCGCTTTGTTGGCAGAACACTTAGAAGATGAGACAACCCCATTAAAGAGACAGCCTGCATTACACTTGTCCGTCCTCTGCTGGAATAGTGCTGCGCGGTGTGGGATCCTTACCAGGTAGGATCGACGGAGAACGTCGAAAAAGTGCAAAGAAGGGCAGCCCGTTTCGTGTTATCACGCAATAGGGGTGAGAGTGTCACTGATATGATACGCGAGTTGGGGTGGCAGTCACTGAAACAAAGGAGGTTTTCTTTTCGGCGATATCTATTCACGAAATTTCAATCATCAACACTCTCTTCCGAATGCGAAAATATTTTGTTGACACCCACCTACGTAGTGAGAAATGATCATCATAATAAAATAGGAGCAATCAGAGCTCGAACGGAAAGATTTAGGTGTTCCTTTTTCCCACGCGCCACTCGACAGTGGAATGGTAGAGAAGTAGTATGAAAATGGTTCGATGAACCCTCTGCCAGGCACTTAAGTGTGAATTGCAGAGTAACCATGTAGATGTAGATGTAGATCCCCATCAATGAACAGAACTGCATTGAAGTAATCGTTGTTTTCGTCTATGCGATGCATTATATTTTACGATGCAGCATTTCGGTAGCAAAATCACGTCGTCTGTTTTGATACTCAGGCTTAATGTGTTGCAAAAGTTGGTGTTTATAAGCTCGCAACCGGAGACGTTTGTGCACTATGTCGTTCGCCCTCGAACGGGGGACGGCTAGTTCCTTATTAGCTTGTCTAACGGATTCGTTCTGCGATCTTTTGGTTCACATGCCTTTTAGGACGCTCTCCAGCATTTGATATCAAACTTGCCCCTTGCTGAAAAGTTCTGTCCCACTGATAATGGATTTAAGTGTGGGAGGGTCCACTTTCCATTCTTTTGTTACACATCGCCGTTGTTTCAAATTTTAACTCAGCTAACCACTGCACATCGTGAACCTTTCGTTGTGGCGCCCACTTGTTGACTGTTAGCAACACACAGTAAACTTTTGTACTCACACACGTGCATGCGCCATAAGACTCAGCGCTGTTCATAAAATGGTGAGAATCACGTCTCGGAGAGTGTCTCTGGAGACTGTGTATTTACCCAACAACACAAAATATTGAGTTATTTCGTTACATGCATTTCTATGTATATTCAAAGTGAGAGATATGACCTGACTAGCTTGACGCAACTAGTTCAGAGACCATTTGTTCACCAGTTCGCTTTTGCGGATTATACGAGTGCATACGTCGTACAAAGAAGCACCGGTGGAAAATTTCGATCATTTGGCAGGATTTGTGTGGGAACGACAGTCCCGCTATCGTGTGGCCTTTGCAGGCGGGGAAGACTCAAGCGGCGCACGGGCTGGCGATGGCAGCGGAACACAGCGGTTTCGCGATACACGTATCGGAAGCGGCGCGTCGATATCGACTGGCGTGCGTATCACGTTGCTTTGGCCCCGCGCCGGCCGGACGGGGTTTTGTGGAACTTTTTATCTGCCCGCTTCCCGAGACCTGACCATCGCGGTTCACACACACCTCGCGTCCTTTTTACGCACCCTGGCGTATCTCCCGGTTCCACACACCGTCCCCCGCTTGCTGATATTCAGTAACGTCGACTGAAAGGTCGAGAGTGAGTAGTTCGGAACGGAATCTGTCAGGCCAAGAAAATATATCGCAAAGAAACGAATAATTTCATTTTTAAGGCCAGTACTGCGCCAAAACAAAATCAGTACAAGGTTATTGCCGAGATGCTCAACAACAATTACAAGCAATTAACCGCGTCCCACACCGACACTCGAAGAATTTATAATAATGTGCCTTAAAGCAGACAGCTTGCAATCAGAAATCGGCATCGTCATCAAAACTGGACGCGCACTACACATTAAACGTCATTCTCATTAAACAAGGAAATGAATACAAGGCACACTATAGTAAGAACTTCAAAACTGAGCCGCGCGGGATTAGCCGAGCGGTCTGCGACGCTGCAGTCATGGGCTGTGCGGCTGGTCCCGGAGGAGGTTCGAATCCTCCCTCGGGCATGGGTGTGTGGGTTTGTCCTCAGGATAATTCAGGTTAAGTAGTGTGTACACTTAGGGACTGATGACGTTAGCAGTTAAGTCCCATAAGATTTCACACACATTTGAACACTTTTTTTTGAAAACTGACAATTGCAGATTACACACGGTGCATCCAAAACCTCACCAATTTCAGAGCTCTGTATAAATATTTACGAAAATCTCAAAATATTAAATAAAAGTGCTGTTCACTTTTAAAAACAATAGTACAGGCGATAGTCAATGCCGATACCAGAAAATCATTAACACAACACACAACCTTGGGTGGATATGCATATATCAAACCCTACGGTAGTGATTTGCAAGTTTACAAATTTTACAAATGATTTTTTGTGGAGGACATCCGCAACTGAGTAACATTTTCGTAAAGTCATAATGCGCTTCAGTTGTATTGAGACTTCATACGTTTGGCTGCACGACTAGTTTCAGACCATTGGAGCTCTTTTCTCAGATGCTAACAAACGTAAATACAAGAGGGGTACGCTGGTTACAAATTCCAAGCCAGGAGTTACGACAATTGAGTTAATCTGATAAAGCTTTCTTACCCGCTCAGTTAAAATCATTCATGCACGGCGCTCGCGCTAGCCAGTACGGAAAGTCAAGCTCACGTCCTTCCATATGTAAGGCACTGAAGAACCACAACGCGTTAAATGACCGGGGACCGGAAGCGAAGTGCTCCACAAAGAGCAAACAAAACACCGCTTACGTAACGGACACCGAGCGGAGCGCGTCACAGAGGCCAACAAGGAACAGTGTAGTTCCACCTGCCGCCGGGCTAGTGGGGTGTGACGGCACATACAGGTTGTTTCAAAAATGACCGGTCTATTTGAAACGGCAATAAAAACTAAACGAGCAGCGATAGAAATACACCGTTTGTTGCAATATGCTTGGGACAACAGTACATTTTCAGGCAGACAAACTTTCAAAATTACAGTAGTTACAATTTTCAACAACAGATGGCGCTGCGGTCTGGGAAACTCTATAGTACGATATTTTCCACATATCCACCATGCGTAGCAATAATATGGCGTAGTCTCTGAATGAAATTACCCGAAACCTTTGACAACGTGTCTGGCGGAATGGCTTCACATGCAGATGAGATGTACTGCTTCAGCTGTTCAATTGTTTCTGGATTCTGGCGGTACACCTGGTCTTTCAAGTGTCCCCACAGAAAGAAGTCACAGGGGTTCATGTCTGGCGAATAGGGAGGCCAATCCACGCCGCCTCCTGTATGTTTCGGATAGCCCAAAGCAATCACACGATCATCGAAATATTCATTCAGGAAATTAAAGACGACGGCCGTGCGATGTGGCCGGGCATAAACCACGAGGTGGTCGCAGTGTCGTCTAAGGCAGTTTGTACCGCCACAAATTCACGTAGAATGTCCAGATAGCGTGATGCAGTAATCGTTTCGGATCTGAAAAATGGGCCAATGATTCCTTTGGAAGACATGGCGGCCCAGACCAGTACTTTTTGAGGATGCAGGGACGATGGGACTGCAACATGGGGCTTTTCGGTTCCCCATATGCGCCAGTTCTGTTTATTGACGAAGCCGTCCAGGTAAAAATAAGCTTCGTCAGTAAACCAAATGCTGCCCACATGCATATCGCCGTCATCAATCCTGTGCACTATATCGTTAGCGAATGTCTCTCGTGCAGCAATGGTAGCGGCGCTGAGGGGTTGCCGCGTTTGAATTTTGTATGGATAGAGGTGTAAACTCTGGCGCATGAGACGATACGTGGACGTTGGCGTCATTTGGACCCCAGCTGCAACACGGCGAACGGAAACCCGAGGCCGCTGTTGGATCACCTGCTGCACTAGCTGCGCATTGCCCTCTGTGGTTGCCGTACGCGGTCGCCCTACTTTTCCAGCACGTTCATCCGTCACGTTCCCAGTCCGTTGAAATTTTTCAAACAGATCCTTTATTGTATCGCTTTTCGGTCCTTTGGTTACATTAAACCTCCGTTGAAAACTTCGTCTTGTTGCAACAACACTCTGTTCTAGGCGGTGGAATTCCAACACCAGAAAAATCCTCTGTTCTAAGGAATAAACCATGTTGTCTACAGCACACTTGCACGTTGTGAACAGCACACGCTTACAGCAGAAAGACGACGTCCAGAATGGCGCACTCACAGACTGCGTTGTCTTCTGTATCTTTCACATCACTTGCAGCGCCATCTGTTGTTGAAAATTGTAACTACTGTAATTTCGAAAGTTTGTCCGCCTGAAAATGTACTGTTGTCCCAAGCATATTGCAACAAACGGTGTATTTCTATCGCTGCTCGTTTAGTTTTTATTGCCGTTTCAAATATACCGGTTATTTTTGAAACACCCTGTATATACGAACCAATACGAATCTCGGACGGGCCAATAAGTAGCTCCACTGCCCCAACACTGAACAAGCCACTAAGGTTGTCAACACGAATTTAGCTAAGATGGTCTTACGCAAAGACACCAGTCACTGGCTGTGGAGCACCGAACAGCTAGGAACGAGTATTTTAAGTGGTTTCTCACCAAACTGAGATAACTAAAGAAAATTTCATGAGGCAAAATCACTGAAAAGCATTTTACTTTATGACTGTGCAACACTCCCGATTGGTTTGGATATTATTAATCACCGAGTAGCAGCCTTATAAATGAGAATGACTGTGTCCTAAGGATAAAGGGCTGATCGAATAATACTGCTGTCACAGTTCTTTCGTATCGGTGTTTTGGCTGCTGAATAATGAATTAAAACAATCAATAAGGTTCTGTTGCAATAATAATCACTATGGTGTTCCGCTGTAGTTAAGTGTTATATTCTTGATTTCAATCAAATGTGAGGCAGTTAATCCCTTCGCCTTGCATTTTAATGATGATTATACTCATCACAAGTGGCTCTTTGATATCTTCACACTCAATTGCATTAAGTAGCACGAACTCACCACCACAATGACTGTAACCCGTTTGTAGGTGACCGGAGCGGTTGATATGAAACGCGTAATCATTGTAGACATTTAATAAAAACATCCAAAATAGACTCTTTTCTCATGTTCGGTAAAGGCTGCTGGGGGTCAACCCGCACCGTCGAGGACACACTCAGTCGAAAATACGTATTACTGGCGGCGTTCCGTTTTTACACCACGTCCTGCTCGCTTAGAGCTCTCTTAGCGACTTCTGCCCTTGCACACTGTCACCACTCCACTGACTGACAATTGCTGTACCTCTCTGGCGCTGTATCTTGGTTCAAATGGCTCTAAGCCCTATGGGACTTCTCAGGTCATCAGTCCCCTAGAACTTAGAACTACTTAAACCTAACTAACCTAAGGACATCAGACACATCCATGCCCAAGGCAGTATTCGAACCTGCGACCGAAGCAGACGCGCGGTTCCAGCCTGTAGCGCCTAGAACCGATCGGCCACCGCGGCCGGCTGCGCTGTATCTCTCCGGCGCTCAACCATCGAGATCTAGTCTACCTTGACCGGTGTAATACAAAACTACGTAAGGGGCTGCGGACCCGTTGCAATTGGCTTCAACAGAGCTATGGTGACATCATCGGATCCGCAAGAGTATGAGCAGAAGTCGATAGGAACAGTATTTTACAATCGTGACAATGTAGCTTGATAAACTGTGTTGTTACGTAACCTTTGGAATTATAATCTACCTTATGCTTTAAAATTTTTACAGCAAATTGTCCTTTAGTGCTGCAAGTTGCTTGACATTGCATATGCAGTTTCACTATCATTAAGATCACGACACATAGGCATGTCAGACATAAAAGTATTATATACAGACATAAACATAAACATTAAAAGTGTTCATGTTCATCACCAGCGGGGAAACACAACGACCATCTTGTAAGTCCATCACGAGCAATGTGGCGGTTGACTGGATTATCGTCCTGTATGTAGCGTAAAACATATGTACATATTTACAAATAATAGATAATACATTATTAAGAATAATTTTTATTTGTATTATTATACACTCCAGTTCAGAGAAATATGGAAATATTTGCTTTAAGAATCATTTTATTTGTATTATTATACAGTCCAGTTCAGAGAAATATGGAAATATTTGCAGACTTGAGCAACGAATGAAAATTTGTACCTATGCCGGGATACGAACACGGAGCTCTTACTCACTAGGCAGATTCCCCAACCGGCACGTCTGCCTAGCACAGTGGATATTTGTAACACCATGGACTATCCTAGCACCCCTCTCTCCTTAATCCAAACTCCCGTACACGTCTCACACCGAGCAGGAGAACCAGGTTCGAATCCCAGCCTTGGTAAAAAGTTTCAGTCTTCATTAGTCTGCATATATATGTCATAGACGTTTGAGACTTGAGAATGTCGCTGGAACCGTATAGGTTCAATTAATTTTACGTATAATTAATGTACGTACTTTTAATAATTTTGTTGAGTAATATATGTATGACATATGTTAAAGAACAAGAATTAGGATGACAATATGCTAAATGTAGACAAGAATTTAAAAATAAATTCTTCAGGCAGGATGTCGGTATTCTGGTGGACTCTGTGTCACGTTTACAGAATGGTTCTAATGGCTCTGAGCACTATGGGACTTAAGTGCTGTGGTCATCAGTCCCCTAGAACTTAGAACTGCTTAAACCTAACTAACCTATGGACATCACACACATCCATGCCCGAGGCAGGATTCGAACCTGCAACCGTAGCGGTCGCGCGGTTCCAGACTGTAGCGCCTAGAACCGCTCGGCCACCCCGGCCGGCTCACGTTTACAATTTACTTCTGAATTTTCATTGGTATGTTTCGAATTTCAGAGTATGACGGCTAGGAAATTTTTTGAGAACAGCTGTACATACAATATTATAAAGAGATAACCATTAAAAATAAACACCTAATATAATTTTAATCGTGGAATTACTATGTTCATTTACCTCGCATACGCCGCCCTATGTTCGGTGTTCGGTGGTCCGCTCCCGGTGCAGTGGGCAAAGTCACAAACAGGCAGTTCCTTAGGCGCAGCTGACCTCGGTCCGTCGTTGGACTGACCCTGCGGACTACAGCATGTCGCCTCCAACAGGGTAGTCTGACCAGCACGGCGGGGCTAGACGTACGGCGGTCTCCAGTGGTCAATGCAGCATGAAGACTCGAGGGCACTAAAGGAGGAACACACTAAGAGCAAAACTGCCGCGCAGCTTTCTTAAATTGGACAGACGGAGGCACCGCAAGCACTCAGGCAAGACGCTATAAAAGGCCCTCCTCGTCACTAGGTATCAACATCAAAGATATAGAGGGAAGGCCGGTACACAGCTCATCAATGTCTGTGAATTCCAATGATGCTTTCGGTGAACCAGCGCGACAACAACGGAGGGAATGGAAATGTGGTAAGACAGAACACTGTCAGACGGATGGTGAGTGTCGACTACCAAGCAACATAGTAACTTACGATAGTCGAAGCAGAGACGATATAAAATGCAGACAGCCAGAAGCAAGAAAAGAGTATCTGAATAAGAGTAATTTGTCTGTAGTATACCCCTATATGAAACGAACGCGGACAACAAACAGGTCGGATATGAACAAAAATATGGTGCTACAGAACAATGCCGAAGTTTTACGTTCACGCTTCACCACATATCACGCAGGGTGGAGGCTTCGCCACATTTCACGGGGGGAAGGAGGCAATCTAGGGCAGGTGTGACACTCATAGGACAGGGACATGTGTGTCGGAGAACTCCGTTCAGCGCACATTGCTCACCATGGGAGGAAGAAACGAAGACTAATGTTTGAAGTCCCGTCGACATGAGGTTATTAGAATCGGAGCACTAGCTCGGAACAATCCTGTCAGGTGCAGGGAGCGTTTCAGGGAAATCATGGAATACCTAAAGCCGGATGGCCGGACAAGGATTTGAGCCGTCGTCCTCTCGAATGCGAATCCAGTACGCTCTGTGCCACCCCGCTTGGTGTGTTGATAATGGGGCTCTACAGCAAGCGAACCCTACTTGTTCTTTTGTTGATCTAATGACATCGTCAACTACGATTCTAGTGGGCAAGGAAAATCGAGATTGGACAGTGGATCGGTGGGAACGTGTCACGGGGTCGAATTAATCACTTTTCATGTTACGCCATTTCTACGATCACATCCAGATGCGCCGTCATCAAGACGAATGGCGGCTCGAAACATTCACTGCTCCACTCAGACCCCAGTGAGGTTGGGTTGGGTTGTTTGGGGAAGGCGATTTAGGGAAATCACGAAAATCAGAATGGCCGGAGGCGGAGACCCCAGTGAGACCGCTATTACGCCACATGGGACTTTCACCTGTCTTTCGTTAGACTTGGGACAATAATCGCAGGCTACATGACAACTGTAGACTATATGAACACTATTACGACTACCTGCATCCCTTCATGCTTTGTATCTTCCCGACGGCGATAGCATCTACCAGCAGGATAAATGGCTGCGTTAAAAGGCCAGAATCGCTCTAAAACGACTGAACTCGTCGTTGATGTGTTGACCACCAAAGTTGGCTGATCTAAAGGCGATGGAACGCATCTGGAACCACTAAGTCTAGAATTGCGTAGCCTGCACGAAGACATCTGGCGTCACGTAGCTCCGTAGATCTACGAAGGACTTGTCGGATGTATGCCAAGCAGAATCGTTACTGTGTTTTGTTCCAAAGGCAGACCAAGACGCTTTTAAGCAGGTGGTTATAATGTTCCGGCTCAGCAGTGTACATTGAAACTAATATATGGTTTGTTAATTTGTGCCAGCCGGTGGGGCCGCACTGTTCTAGGCGCTACAAAAAAAATGTTCAAATGTGTGTGAAATCTTATGGGACTTAACTGGTAAGGTCATCAGTCCCTAAGCTTACACACTACTTAACCAATATTATCCTAAGGACAAACACAGACACCCATGCCCGAGGGAGGACTCGAACCTTCGCCGGGACCAGCCGCACAGTCCATGACTGCAGCGCCCAAGAGCGCTCGGCTAATATCGCGCGGCTAGGCGCAACAGTCTGGAACCGTGCGACCGCTACGGTCGCAGGTTCGAATCCTGCCTCGGGCATGGATGTGTGTGATGTCCTAAGGTTAGTTAGGTTTAAGTAGTTCTAAGTTCTAGGGGACTGATGACCTCAGAAGTTAAGTCCCATTGCTCAGAGCCATTTGAACCAATTGTTAATTTGTATTTCCCACGAATAAACTGAATCGAGTAACCGCTCAGTAGATATAAGAGTCGCTTCGCCTGAGTTGCAGTAATCTGTACTTTTTCTGAGTGGTGAGAATAGTTTTGGGGGTGTGGAATCTCCTCGCTTGACACCTGCTTCACTTCTGAATTTCTAGCTGTCCTTATGAAATTTAATGAATGATGTTGCATTGACGTACGTTTTCTTATATGTTTGCAGGTTTATAACGCTTCCACTGTTAAGTGCGTCTTCTTCTTCACGGCATCTAAATGCGCAGTGCGCTCTTCCCGATTCATTCCTGCGTTTTCGCCGTTGGTGTTGCAGTGAGTGTAGAGGTTCGTGACCCGTGTTTGCAAACAACGGCTGGCCTGAGTCGGGCCGCCTCGCTGCTCGGAGCTGGCTGGCTCATTACGCGCTTAACGAATCACCAGCACAGCACGCAACGTCACGGCGCGCCCCGCGAGAGCCACTCGCCGACCCCCGCAGCAACGGCGCGCCTCCGCGCCAGTCTGAATCGCTGCTACCGCGACGCCACGTCTCTCTCTTCACTCTTCACCCACTCCAACGCACACCGGCGTCTGTCAGCTTTTTTACTGCCACGTTAAATGATGTAAAGTTATCCGACGCCTTCAGAATTACGAACGGGACGCGATTCCTAATTAGCGTCGACAACATTCAGTACCATCCCGTGCCGCACCTGCAACGAATCAGTAAACACCTTTCAGAAGAAAAAGAAACCTTTCATGCGTCGCCCTGCCTGTCAGATCGTGTCTCTCTTCTTCGAGCATTCGTGAAATGGAGCAGTAAGCCTTTTTTATGCGCGCACCCATAGATTCTACGAGGGTTATCCAGAAAAGAATTTCCCACACAGGCGAAAAGTGGAAATACTGTGTGAGGGTATCGCGCCTGTTTCAGATATGTAAGTAGTAGCTGTCGTGTTCGACAGCTGACACTGCGTAACGTAACAAAGTGGAGCATCCTCACTATAACATCTCTACGTGTTACAAATTCCACTGCAGCGTTTTTAAGTCTGTATGTTATTACTAATCTCAGGAACTACTGTAGAGATTTTGATACGGTTTACACTAACAGATACTCTGATTCACAAGGACTGTTTTTGTGAGTAATTAGTTGTTTCCAAAATATTCAAATGTATGTGAATTCCTCAGGGACCAGACTGCTGAGGTCATCGGTCCCTACACTTACACACTACTTAAAGTACCTTATGCTAAGAACAACACACACACACCCATGCCAGATTACGGACTCGAACCTCGGGCGGGAGGGGCCGCGGAATCCGTGACAGGGTGCCTCAAACAGCACGACCACTCCGTGCGATAGTTTTTTACAGAAATAATGTGTGTAGAGTATATAATACACAACTGGACATTAAAATTGCTACATTAAGAAGAAATGCAGATGATAAACGGGTATTCATTGAACAAATATATTGCACTAGAACTGACATGTGATTGCATTTTCACGCAATTTGGGTGCATAGATTCTGAGAAATCAGTACCCAGAACAACCAACTCTGGCAGTAATAACAGCTTTGACACGCCTGAGCATTGCGTCAAACAGAGCTTGGATGGCGTGTACAGGTACAGCTGCCCATGCAGCTTCAACACGATACCACAGTTCATCAAGAGTAGTGACTGGCATATTGTGACAAGCCAGTTGCTCGGCCACCATTGACCGGACGTTTTCAATTGGTGAGAGGTCTGGAGAATGTGCTGGCCAGGGCAGCAGTCGAACATTTTCTGTATGCAGAAATGCCCGTACAGGACCTGCAACATGCGGTCGTGCATTATCCTGCTGAAATGGAGGTTTCGCAGGGATCGAATGAAGGGTAGAGCCACGGGTCGTAACACATCTGAAATTTAACGTCTACTGTTCAAAGTGCCGTCAATGCGAACAAGAGATGGCCGGCCAGAGTGACCGTGCGGTTCAAGGCGCTACAATCTCGAAGCGTGCAACCGCTACGGTCGCAAGTTCGAATCCTGCCTCGGGCATGGATGTGTGTGATGTCCTTAGGTTGGTTAGGTTTAAGTAGTTCTAAGTTCTAGGGGACTGATGACCTGAAAAGTTAAGTCCCATAGTGCTGAGAGCCATTTGAACCATTCGAACAAGAGATGACCGAGACGTGTAACCAATAGCACCCCATACCATCACGCCATGTGATACGCCAGTATGGCGATGACGAATACACGCTTCCAATGTGCGTTCACCGGGATGTCGCCAAACACGGATGCCACCATCATGATACTGTGAACAGAACCTGTATTCATCTGAAAAATTGTTGTTTTGCCATTCGCGCACCCAGGTTCGTCGTTGAGTACACCATCGCAGGCGCTCCTAACTGTGATGCAGTGTCAAGTGTAACCGCAGCCATGGTCTCCGAGCTGATAGTCCATGCTGCTGCAAACGTCGTCGAACTGTTCGTGCAAATGGTTGTTATCTTGCAAACGTCCCCATCTGTTGACTCAGGTATCGAGAAGTGGCTGCACGATCCGCTACAGCCATGCAGATAAGATGGCTGTCATCTCGACTGCTAGTGATACGAGGCCGTTGGGATCCAGCACGGCGTTCCGTATTACCCTCCCGAACCCACCTTTCCATATTCTGCTAACAGTCATTGGATCTCGACCAACGCGAGCAGCAATTTCGCGATACGATAAACCGCAATTGCGATAGTCTACAATCCGACCTTTATCAAAGTCGGAAACGTGACGGTACGCATTTCTCCTCCTTACACGAGGCATCACAACAACGTTTCACCAGGCAACGCCGGTCAACTGCTGAGTATGAGAAATCGGTTGGAAAGTTTCCTCATGTCAGCACATTGTAGGTGTCGCCACCGGCGCCAACCTTCAGTGAATGCTCTGAAAAACTAATCATTTGCATATTACAGCATCTTCTTCCTATCGGTTAAATTTCGCGTCTGTAGCACGTCATCTTCATGGTGTAGCAATTTTAATGGCCAGTAGTGTACGTGTATTATTGTCTGTTCCACATTTAATTAGTGCTTCACGTGACATCTTTTGGCAACGTCGAGAGCTACGAGCTGATCAACTAGACAGGAGGCGGTATCTGCTGGGAAAAGCGGTAAACAACCGCTGCTACTCCGGAGCGCAGCGAAGTCACACCAGAATCTCTACATATCATTAATTCAAGACTCACTCCAAACGAGTTTTTCTATCAGTATGTGAAAGCTAACCTCAGAAACTACTGTAGGGATTATGATAGAGTTTTCACAATATGTTATAAACAAGTCGTCCGACCATAGATGCTTATGCTACCCTTGCGAAGCAAGTCGCTAATCACTTATATAGTGCAGTTAGTTTTGGACAACAATTACGTAGTAGATATTCAAGGTGTACTTCTCTCACAAAATTTTCTAAATTATTATTATAAAATAGTAGTTCGATTTGCTCACTGGTAGTGTATAGTTAGTTTAGCAAAAAAAAATTGCACTACAGTGGAGGACTTGATATTTAAAATTTCGTAATAGCACATGCTCGAAAAATTCCGCCCTTACTTTAACTGGGACACTTGCCTGTACGAATTGCTAGTATTAAGTTTTCTGACTGCATAAAAGTGTTTGATTTAAACTGACATGTCATTATTCGGAACATCTTCTATTAGCATCATCATTCGTATAATACAAAATAATGCATAATGCGTTAATTTCACTCCAAAAATATAGAAACTGATTAACATTTAAAAGCGCTAATAAACTCGTCGTTCCGCGCCCCTAACCGACACACAAAATTTAAAACTGCTTATGAATTACTAATGGGTACAGGGAAATGTGCGATCGTTTTGTTATATTATTAGCTAAACATTCGTTAGCGTAACTAATCCTAATTGCATAAATTTTGAATTATTGGATGAAAGTGAAACAAAGTTGCGCACTCGGACGCCACAGCGTGATTTCTTGCATACGTACAGCATAAACATGTCTGTATTAAAAACTCTTTATGCACATATTTTCGATGGAAAAAGTACGTCACACAGTTTAACGAAACCGCAATTATATGTGCGAAAATTATGATGAGTAAACAGTCTGAAGCTCTGATAACCAACTGGTACAGCGGATTGAGTTCTCTGTTACAATACTCGAGTTCAAGAGTTTTCGAAGGGAGAAGTAATCTTTTTTTTCTTTTCATGGTGAATGAGAACACCGCTGACAGCTGGTAAAACTTGGTTTTAATTGATCACACTACCGATGTCATGGCTTATAACCATATCTTCAGGTACAGTTTACTTAGTTAAGAACTGAAATATAATTATAAACTCTGTTCTAATTTTTTGCTGTGGTTAGACAGTGCAACAAATTTGAACTGTGTGTCTTGCGGCAAAATGAAAAATATGTATTCTTTGCTCAATCACGTAAGCTGACTGCGAAAATTAAATCAGAAATGTTCTATCAAGCGCAATTTTTTCTGTAAAACATACATCTCATATACCACTTTCGAGAAACTGAAAACGACGTAGTAACAGTACAGAAGAAATGATGATACTTGATTAGTATACAGATCACGTAACAAAAGTAATTGTTTGTATTACAAAACATAAAACAAAGTGAAAACTGTACGAGAAAGCTGAATAACGTTTGAATTGTACTTACAAGTTAGACACTTTTCCTGGGTACTTTCCGTTTGTGGGTGGACAGTGAAAATTCTCGAGAAGTGTGCAGCAGTAACCCACCAAAAGGTTTGGTAACTCTCTTCCATTATATCGTCTTTTCTACGGCATCAAAACCACAGTGAAATCACTCTCCACGTCCGTTATTCACATCTCCAAGATTAGGTGGGAATAAATCCAAATGGGAAAGAAGGAAATGTAATTTCAGAGACGTCTTGCACCTCGGAGCCTTGTAACCGTCCAGCATGTGTTCTGTCAGTTCCCTGTAAGTCGCAGACACTACATTTTCCCAAGAAATTGTAGAACACGTATTTAAAAGCAAGTCAAGCTGACTTTTCACTATCCGTCAGCAACTATTCAAAAGTAATATCTTTCATCAAATCGCGGATTTGAGGCCCAGTGAAAATTCCTCCTTTAATTTTAGCAGTACTAATCGCAAAAAAATTAGATATCAAAAATAGAAAATATGGCCATCTTTGTCCACTGCTTTCACAAAATTCTTCATAACGCCCAATTTCAGATGGAATGGTCGTAATAGCACACTGTCTTTGTCAACAACGGATTCATGAACACATTAGTTTCACCAGAACTGAAAAATTCTTTCAAAGGTCACTCTTTTACTACATAGTGGTCTTTCCTTGCCCTAGTAATCCAGTGACACAAGATACAGCAATATTTTGTGTAACCAGTCTGCATTCTCAAAAGAAGTCCCAGAACTTTGAGATCACCACAGATTTTCCGTTTGTGATTCTAACAGCCAGTATACTTCAGGAGTAGCCTCATGTTCTCGCAGGTTTCCTTTACGTGAATAGAGTCGGCCACTGGTATCGAAGGTTTCATGTTTTCCGTTATGTAAGAGACCAGCTTTGAGCCTACTCTTCGAGGAATCTACAAATAGTTGCTACTATTCCGGATTGTGAATCATTTCAAATTTTGTAAGCAGCCCATTCATGTCATTACAATATATAAACTCTCTGTCATTAAGAAGAAAGTGGAAGACCAAGCTGTCGTTTACGGAATGAAATACTAGTGTTTGGTTCTAACAGGTTCTTTTCTTGAAGTCGAGACCCAAGTAATTCTCCTAGTCTCTTTGAAAAATTAATATCTCTTACAAGATCGTTCAGTTCTGCCTGCGACAATGGCTGTGGTTGTAGCCATGATGCAGATGTCGTGTACTCAAGATCTTCATGATCCATCGATTTTTCAGTACGATCGTCTGTTTCATCTTCCAGTGTCCATCCCGTTGGTGGTTTTGGGACTGGGAGAGAATCAAAATGCGGAAATGGGAGAATTGCAGATTCCAAATTCGGATAAGAAATTGTGTGCTTTGATTTACTTGAGATTCCTTTTACTTTGATTAAACAAAAGCCACCATCTGTAATGAGTTTTCTGAGTTTCCTCCAAACTGTGGTACGGCAATTGGAGTAGATGGGTGGGTTCCATGCAACCAATCTCCTAAATAGCGAGTGCAACATGAGTAACAGTCTGTGGTTCACAACAGTTACTCTCATCTACCTTTGAATGAAAATACAACTCGTATGCCCTTTTGAGCGATCGGTGCAATGGGATGTCTTTGAGACCTAGTCGTAAACTCTCCACACACATAACAGAAAAGATGTGGTGAATTAACACACTTCCTAGACATAGCTGAGTGTAAGAAACGCACGTTAACGAATGTGCACGCGTCAAGAACCGATACTGCGTGATTTCGTAGTGAAATAGTTGATGGTCCACGGTCGACTGACTGATGCAACTGCAACTTCATTTTACCTGTCCAAAGTGTCTGTCTTCCCATCCCTCCCTACACCCAGCATCGACAGTGATATTCCTAATACAACAGAAAGCGATAAGCGCCGCGACAACATAAATAACGTAGCCGAGCGCAGATAAAATTGAATTTCCAGAGAAAAGTTTTGGAGATAGCGAACAACGATTTTCACCAACGTTATCAGGGCACTGAAGTACATACCAACCACACATTTTTGTTCTGTGGCAAATTTCATTGTCGCCCTGCGTTATTTTGAAGACTTATACTCCCAAAAATTATTACATTAATCTACCACGTGTGAAGCCAACGTTCTTAGTCAATGTATTACCATTCTGACAATACCGCCACATTTTTATTTTTTGTTTTATATTCCTTCTTAATGGCTGTACAGAAATTACAGTAGATGCTATACAAAACACACGAAGTTATTTAATACCAGTAAAGAAATAGTAGAATCGTTTTTATTACTCCGCGCTTAAACATGTATTTTTCTCTAAAAATTTACTCTGTTCTCTTCCACCCAATACACCTCTCCATTCTTTCCGGTCCACTATCAGCAATGCTTTCCGTTAAAAGAGGAATAATAATTATTATACAGAATTGATAGTAGAAGTAAGTAAGTTGGAAACTGTGGCGTAGTTTTATGGACTTAAACAATTCTTGCCAACCAGTATATCGATAATTTTAAGGCTTTTGGAAGTGTTTATGATTCCCATGACCGGAATTCTGCTGAAGAATCAAGTGACAGAAAAATAATTTTTATACCATACCGTTTTGGTATATTAGATTTAGAACAATCACGCACGGAATAAATGACAATACGAGGCGTTACTATTGTAAACTATCTTTATTATTTATGTATACCTACATTACGAAATGGTTCAAATGGCTCTGAGCACTATGGGACTTAACATCTATGGTCATCAGTCGACGAAGTTCAAGCAATAACTGAACAGTGAACATAAATTCATTAGGGCGTAGCATTACAATTTGCGGCTGTGATTCTACCGTCAACTGTTAGGTTTATCAGTACTTCATTTGTACTTACAGAATGTAGAGCCAACCTGTGAGTGGTTTGTCTGCTGGACGCGTTGAGGACTCTGTTGCTGCCCAATTATAAGACGCCAGAATTACGCACTGCCGTTGCCCATGACCGAACTTGGACTTAGGGAATAAGTGCGGCAGCCAAGAACAAACCACTTTGGGCCTCTTTTATCTTTAGGGGCGTTCGACTGTGTCCAATACCGTGTTCCAGATGTCCACCGCACTGGACAGCTGTTAACGTCGCTTCTTGGGCGTTTATAATACGTCCTTAAAACGCACGAAAGGCACAGTACCAGTAGGGAGTATCCACTGGAGTGGACTGCGTGCATTTGCAGCCACAAGGCGTGTTTTAAACGCCAAAGAAGCGATATTAAGGGATGCCGATAGCAGTGGACAGCTGCATCACAAGGCTAATTAATGTACTGTTGTTGGTCAAACTATTCCTGTGTTTTATTGATGATATTTAAATCACATGATCAATTTCGAAATTATCCTATTTTGTTTTCTTGCGTATCTGTGACAGTCCAATTCGGCAGAACTGTTCAAGTAAACAAAGCGGTCCAAAACAAAACCACATCAAAAATCAGTAGAACTGCTGTAACTATATAATATGGTTAGTTTATGTGTGCACAATGTGAAGTCCAAACGGACAATAACCGAAGTTACAGCCTGTCCAATGGAAAGTGATTTACGATTTTCTTCAGGCCTTTATGCTGAAAGGCGTGTCACCAACCATCCTAGAGTACTGATCCTGTGCGGAACACTATTGTGTCTTACTCCAGAAGACATAGTTGGCTTTAAAATGATGCGACTGGAAATACACTAGCTCCAACGTGGCAGACGTCCATGAGGTTTTTATTGTTTCCAGACATACGCTCATACAGCCATAGCGAGATTTATTTTGTGGGCATGGAGTGATGCTTACGCTATATTAAGGCTATACCTCTTTTTTTCTTTATCTTTTGGAAGCGGTACGAAGGAGAGGTGGGGGGCGGGGCGGGGGGCAGGATGAGGGGGAGCTCACCAATCTTCTAACTTCCACCACTTCCCACCACTAAGAATTCCTCTTCTGTACCAGTCTCTTCAACTCAGAGTAGCATTTACGCCTGAGTCCAGAATTATTTCTTGGATAGATTCCAATCTGTGACTTCCACCACAGTTTTTACGCTCCGAAGTTCCTTCTTGTACAATGGAGGTAATTCTCTCTATCACCTCTTCTTCTTGTCAGTGTTTTCACAAATTCATTTCCTCTCCAATTTTGCGAAGTGCCTACTCATTTCTTATATTTGCAGTTGACCTATTTTTCACAATCCTTCTGTAGCACAACATTTCAAACGCTTCTATTCTTTTTTTCTTTCATGATTCACTTCTGTACTGTACTGTGCTCCAAATGTGCAATTACAGTGTCGGCAATTTCTTCGTCCAATTTTACAGCTACGAAACTCGGTCTTTATCACGCCTAAATCCTTTGTACTCGTAGAGAAAAATGTCCTAATCAGGCAGGGGTCCCTGGTCACTGTTAGAATGAAAGGAGCTGGATAATGTAAAACATAAAATATCTTTGGTATTAAAAACAGTCTGTAGATTATACATGATTCTTACATAATGGACGTTCAATCATTCCTAGCAAGTGAGCTGTTCGAATACCTATGTACCTATATATATGCTAGGTGATGGAAAATTCTTGAATATTTTTCCAATACAGACCATCTACGCAAAATATCAGTTGCATTGTGAAGCTACGCAAGGGTTTAACTTTATTTCAGTACTGTCCGTATCAGTGTAGGACGCCATTAAAGCGCAGCACCCGGCGTTGTATTGCGACTGCAATACAGAATAAACACGCTCAGCTAAAATAATATCACACCTATCAGCATTTACTTTTCTTTTCTGTGAGATAACAGGAGCTAAAGCAAACAGCAAATGGCCACCCAAACCATTACAGAACACCTATCGTTCTTGGCCGCTGGATGGAGAAATTCTATAATGTACTTTTTACCCGTTGTTCTCCATTCGCAAACAGACCCTGCGACAGAGAGTATATCGCAGTACACTTACATTACGCTTTGGTATTCCAGGTTCTGTGTTCTTATACGAGTACAGCATATTGCACAGTAGTACTTCTAGCATTAATATCTTATTTCTGCAGTTCACATTTCACCTTATAAATTGGCATGTTTTTAAATGAATACCAAACCAAGCAGTGTCGTTCAGCGGTGCTTGTCTTTCAGTTACTATTAATAATCCTTGTATGTTACCCCATGTCTCAATCAGTGAGTTTATATTTCCGCCACTAGTGTATTCACCAGACGAACTTACCAACAGACTGTGTAAGGCATTCGATGCCACCCGCATACTTTTTTAAGCGCTCGTGGGGAATTTTGTGGTTCGTCACGATCGACGTCACAGGCGATCAGCCACCAGTGCAGCGCCTTGATGCATTTCCAATAAGTGGTACTTCGTCGGCTGGCTACAGATCACCGAAAGATGAGCATAAGCCAGCGTGCAGTTTCGCAACGGAACCTTGTGGAAAGCCATAAGTGATTTCTCCCCAATCAGAAGAATCTCCCTTGCTAGCAATGGTTGAAATAAAACCACCGTTTATCTAGCTATATATTGTGATTCACACAGTTAAATGCTTTAGACAGAACATAGAAAACACCAACCGGTATTTAATGCTTGAAAATTTTGTGAATGAACGTGTCAATGGCAAGAATATAGAACGCTTTATTAAACGCCGAGACAGTGGATATCTTCCACATGCATAATTGTATACATCCCCGAAAGGCACAATACGGTACACAGCGGGCGTACCTTGTTTCACTATTAGTCTTTCCCTTTCCTGTTCCACTCACAAACAGAAACACAGAAGAAAAACTGTCTATATGCCTCAGTAAGAGACCGAATTTGTCTTATCTCGTCTTCGTAATCGTTGGTGGCAGTAGAACTGTTCTGCAATCTGATGGAATTGCCATTTCTTTAAATTTTATTTTTCGTAAAAAAGAACGTCGTCTTCTCTCCAAGGATTCTCATTAGATTTCACGAAGTATTTCTGTAATACTCGCTTATAGATCTAACATGGTGGTAACATTTCTAGAAGAACGTCAATGAATTGCTTCGATTCGTTCTTTTAACCTGTACTGGCGAGGATCTCAGACACTCGAGAAATACTCAAGAACGGGCGCTCTAATGTTCTGCACGCGGTCTCCTTTATAGACGAGATAAATTTTCATCGAATTCTCATTACTGACGACCTTATGAACTCATTCGTTTTGCGACGTTACGCCTAGATATTTAACTGACGTGACTGTGTCAATCGGGACGCGACTAATATGGTTTTCGAACCTTACAGAACTGACTTCCCATCGATCTGCATTATAAATTACATTTTCTGACACTCGGTACAAGCTGCCATCATCAGACCACACAAAAAATTTTGTCACCCTGTATCCTCCAACAGTAACACCAAGATGATACTTTTACGTATATTACAGTGTATCAACAAACAGTCGCAGATTGCTGCTCACTTTAACCATAAGATCACTTATGTACGAGAGTTGGAACTTTAATAATGGAAACTACAAAAAAGATACTTGTTTCAAAGTTTTACTGACCTTCAAAGTAGTCGCCAGCATTGTGTATAAGCCGTTGTACCAGCTATGTGGAAGTCGTAGGACACTCTTAGCAGTGCCAGTTGTGTTGAGACTTCGAGCGGGGCGGTCTATTGCCCGACGAATCTGTAGCAGTTCTGAAGCGAATGCCGTGAAGTGTTTCCTTCAGTTTAGAAATCGACTTGAACTCACGAGGGCTTAAGTCAGGGGAGTGCAGTAGGTGGTATAGCACTTAGCAGCCCCACCAGTCAAACAAATCAGTAACATTTGGAACATTTTGGAACACAACCTACGAAAGCTTAGAGAGAGAAGTGATTTTGCAAGTCAATGCTCAAGCACGTACAGTGCAAGATGTTACAGTCTTGTTTGACTGATTGGGCTGCTAAGTGCTGCACGACCTACTGCACTCCCCTGACTTAAGCCCTCGTAAGTTCAACTCGATTTCTAAACACTTCACAGCATTCCCTTCAGAACTACTACAAATTCGTCCGGCAATAGGCCGCGCCGCTCGAACTGTCAACACAACTGGCACCGCTAAGAGTATCCTACGGCAACGGGTTATACACAATGTTGGTGACTACTTTGAAGGTCAGTAAATCTTTGAAACACGTATCTATTTTGTACGAGCTGTAAATAAATAGTTGCCACTATTAAACTTCCAAACCTCGTATATACAATACAAGAGCACGCCTGACGATACTCCTGTCTCTGATGAACGTTCACCATCCAGGACAACAAAAAGCGTTCTGTTACGTAAGAAATCTTCGAGTCATTATATATTTGGGCGCCTGTTACGTACTCTCGGAGCTTCGTTAACTTTCAGTAGTTAGGCAACACTTTCCAGACGTCGAGGAATGTGGAATATGGCTATTGCCCCCATGTGTGTTTCGCAGGATCCCGTGCGAGAAGAGGCCAGGCTGAGTTTCGCACGAGCGATGCTTTGTAAATCGTTACTGATTTGTGGGCCGAAGTTTTTCTGTCTTTCATTTCCTTTTTTTTAAAAAAGCAACTGACCTCATTTTCCTGTTACAGATTAGCGACTTGTAGCCAGCGTAACAAGGTGGTGGGAGTGCCACCCTTAGAAATACTACTAAACCTGATAAGAGTGGAAAACGGAAATGGAAGAGGCCCTTGAGGCTCGAAATCTAATGTTGTCGGTGTTGAAAAAAAGAGGAGTCAGTCACGGAAAGCTGGCAGGTGTGACACAAGTAAGTGGAAGTAATCATACTTAGCTAACGGCCCATGTGGTTGCCATCCACATATCCACGCTAGGGGAGCTCTCTAGAGGGACTACAGTTTGTCTGAAATCTGACTAAAGATTGAAATGACCATCTAAAATATATGAATCGAAGCTGGTTCTCAAGGAAACTCCGTAACTACTGATCCTTTGACCCTAGAATAGAAGAAAGATAATGACGAATAAGATGGTGCGATTAGCTTTAAATTGTTTGCACATATGTCTAACCCGTATTTGTACGGAGGTTGACCAAATTATGGAAACTGAACAACAAATAACGTTACGAGATGTTTCGCCTATAGTCCGTCAGCGTACGAAGACACGTTTGCTGCAGAAGGGGTTGCGTAGTGACAGACGCGGGCGCCTAAATCTTCGAGGCTCTGTAGGTCGTTGGATGACATTTCCGGACACAGTTTCCCAGCCTCGCCTTGCTCCTCAAAACACCTTCTACAAGTTACCAAACTTCGTCTCAACATTTATGGGACATCCTGTGTAAACAGTATTCTGTCCAGCGCCAATAACGCAGAATTATTGCCCTTTGGTGATGAGGCGAGCATTATAATTAAGCTCAGCAGAACTAGCAATACTTTAAGTATTCAGAAGTGTCACTGACCGGTTCTTGATAAATAGGTCACCACATATGAAAACCGCAGATCCCTCAGATTTGTATAAGGCAAGATAAATCGTCGTCGGTAAAAATAAAGTGGAGGGTCAGGAAATAATTTAAAGTAATTGTTCAAAATTTCTGAGTGAGCAAACTCATCAGAACTTTAACTAGAGATCAAATGTTATAGATGTCATACGCTTGAGTTCAGTAAGACTTGCTGAATTTGTAATTGTTGATTCTGGCGGTGAAAGATTAGAAAAATTATTAATTTACAAATTTCCCTTCACTGACATCATATGGGATAATTTTCTGTGGTATTTCTACATACTCACATAATGCGTTCATTACACAGAAACGTTGTGTGAGGACGATATCTGGTGTGCACCTGCGAACTACAAGTAGGCGACTGCTTACACAATTATGCGAACTAACCATAGCCTCAAAATGTATTTATTCTCTTGTAAAGTTTGTTGTGAAGAATCACACAAAAACTAGAAATAATTATAGCGTTCATAAATATAATAAAATATGTTCAAATGTGTGTGAAATCTTATGGGGCTTAACTGCTAAGGTCATCACTCTCTAAGCTTACACACAACTTAACCTAAATTATCCTAAGGACAAACACACACACACCCATGCCCGAGGGAGGACTCGAACCTCCGCCGGGACCAGCCGCACAGTCCATGACTGCAGCGCCCTAGACCGCTCGGCTAATCCCGAGCAGCATAAATATAACATTATGAACAAAAATAGCCCTCACTATCCACGTCGTAACCTTATCTTGCACGGAAGGGAGCAAAGCATGCAGTGATAAAAATATTTCACAGAAAATGAACGTATAAATTAACTTACCTGACTTTATGATAAACTGCCTTAAAATTTACAAAATAGCACTTTTCTAAAATCTTTTATTGATATGAAACTCTGAACTGGTACGACATTTTCACTGATTCATGCTAGCAATCACTGTGCTTTATAGTGGACAAGAATGACGATAATTAATTTGGCTGGCCTACCTGTGGGCAAGGAACGCGTCTCTTCTGCAACCTGTCACTATTGAGATAATGATGAAACTGTCAAAAATCGAATTTACTTTACCGTACTTGCGATGTGCGCTGCAAGGCGGTATCGTATCACTTTTCACGAAAATGCTTCTGTAGCACACAACCCGCGACGTGACAAAACACATTCATAAAGGTAAAGAAGGAAAACTGAGGAATTAAACTTAACGATTCATAAATGAGAACAAAGACTTCAGATATAGCTATGCTTCATTAAACCGTAATAATATACCCTTACATAAAGTTCTCACAACTAGACAAGTTATCAAAAATCTTTCTCAATAATTTTGCTGTGTACAATTACTTTCCTTGAGACTTATTTCATTTATAAGAACTTACAGTGAACTTTAACCGTACACAAAGTTCTAAAAATAAGAAATCACGCAATTACGAATATACGTATAAAAAACTATATTACCTTAGAAAACTTCCCTTTTGACATTCTTGCATTCGTATGATCTCAGTTCCAGAAAATTTTTCCTCAGAATAAATTAATACGGAATGCTTTTCAAACAATGATGCTTCTACATATAAAATTACTTTCCTTTATAATATGAATATTTATATATGTGTTTGAAGAGTGAGAGATTGATTTTTGATTGAAATTTTTATTTTAAGTCGTAACTCGTACGTAAAGTTTGGTTGCAGCCTCCTTGAATGAGGCTTCTGAACCAGTTGGTGACGTATTAGAATTTGGAGGAAGTTATTGTTCTTTAAGGTTTAAAATATGACTCTGTTAGTTCCTTGACCGTATTGCGGATAGCTTTGAGTCCAAGTTTTCGTAGCTTTTCACACCTAAGGGACCGCTGTTGTAAGTAAATAAGATCAAACAGCAATCTGCTTTTCGTGAGAAAAGAAGATTGCTTGGCACACAAACTTCCTTCAAACTACACGTCCTGCTACATCAAAATTGGTCAGTGGAGATCAGCACCATACTATTTTACAAGAACATAATCCAATTACCGTAATTAAGAAATTATGAAAGGTTGTTACTTATTGAATGAAAACTATGGAGAATGCATTTCTTTTCCTATATTTTAGTGAACTTTGTACACTTACAATTCTGTCGACTGATGGACGGCGACGACAGTGAAGTTCACCTCCTTTTCCAAAAACAAGAAATTTCCAGAAAATTTGTATACATAAATGTTTGACAACTCTTACACATACTTTACTTGTTTTTATCACTAAAATATCAATTTTCATTAAATGTAGCAATACGTTCTGAGCGACGGCCTAGCAACACGTCCTCTTTCCAGAAGATACAGATTAACAGTTCTCTTTTTTTTTTAAATAAATCAGTCGTCTTTTTTTAGAGTCCATACTCAAAGATTCACAACTACTATCGTTTCAAGGATTGCGCGCTGAAGAGTTTGTTGCTGTCCAGCAGCGCTTCACTTCACTTCAAGTACTTTTTGAATGAAATTTACATTTACGGTATTTACATACATTACTGAGCTTCTCAGAATAAAAACAGACACAAATTAGTTTTAAAAAAAGGAGCAGTGCGGCTCACATAACATTACATACTACTCGTACACGGAGGCCAGCTTCCATCCTTCTCAAAGCAAGTACATAGCCAGACTGATTTTTTATTCCAGTCTATGATCACAAATGAATTCTTTAGACGATGACCGATTTCAGTCTGTAATGACAATCCTCAGATCTTTTTTACAACATGTCCTAAAGTGGTACGGCCATAATGGCATCGTCAGAACATATAAATATGCCATTATGGCCCTATCACTTTAGGACATGGTGTAAAAGAGAGCCGGCCCGAGTGGCCGAGTGGTTCTAGGCACTACAGTCTGGAACCGCGTGACCGCTACGGTCGCAGGTTCAAATCCTGCCTCGTGCATGGATGTGCGTGATGTCCTTAGGTTAGTTAGGTTTAAGTAGTTCTAAGTTCTGAGGGACTGATGACCTCAGAAGTTAAGTCGCATAGTGCTCAGGGTAACGTGAACTGTTGTGTCTAGACAAGACAGCCTAGACACAATGAGAGGAAGCCGAAAGGCACGCGCTTAAACTCACGCAGGCTGGCGTGAGGTCTGAAACAGGATACGTAATGAATGCTATATAGAAAAGTACGTAGCTTCTGGAATACTTAACTTTAATCCACATTTGTAGAACATCGCTCTTGATGATACATTAATAGAATCTCAATATCAATTGAATACGGCGCCTTGCTAGGTCGTAGCAAATGTAGCTGAAGGCTATGCTAACTATCGTCTCGGCAAATGAGAGCGCATTTGTCAGTGAACCATTGCTATGAACGTCGGCTGTACAACTGGGGCGAGTGCCAGTACGTCTCTCTAGACCTGCCGTGTGGTGGCGCTCGGTCTGCTATCACTGACAGTGGCGACACGCGGGTCCGACGTATACTAATGGACCGCGGCCGATTTAAAGGCTCCCACCTAGCAAGTGTGGTGTCTGGCGGTGACACCACATGAACCATTTTTGTAAAAGAGATCTGAAGATGGTCATTACAGACTGAAACCGGTCATCGTCTAAGGAATTCATTTGTGATCATAGACTGGAATAAAAAAGCATTTTACAGTATTGGATCACTGTTTGTACATGCGATTATGTCGCAATTGGCGAGACATAGCCAGACTGTCTAAAGCTACTTGCTACTCTCTTCATAAGTCTGTGGTCTCAAGAACAGACTTGCAAAGAATATGGTCATATCGATAATACGGCGGTTGAGTACACTTATCAAATTCACAACTTCACATTTATGGTCAAAACTTCTTGAAAATCGACGTTGCAAATAGGTCAGACCCCTTTGAGACTGGTTTCCTACACTGTATTAGACACGGTAATGTGTTTTAGAGTTTCCTTATTTTTAGCCACTCTCCGCACATGAAGATGACCTGCTTTTCTGTCTCAGGGGAAATTTGTTACATTCGAACTCAGAATGCGTGTCGCGGTACGGTGCGCGACGGTCGGTCGCTGCCCGAGGGGTGTGCGGTGACGCGGCGAGGCAGCTGAGCGGAACCCGGGCGACGGCGGGCTGGGGCAGGCTAGGGCAGGCGAGGCCAGCAGCCGCACAGCACGGCAGAGCAGAGCAGAGGACGGCGGCGCGGCGCGGCGCGTATTGATTCCGCCTTGGGACCGCCGGCGCCCGCGCCGCGCTGCCGGCACGCACCGCGAATATGGCGCGCCAGCGCCGCGCCGCAGCGCCGCCGGAATCTGCGCCCGTTCTCCTGCCCTCTCTCCTCTGCCTGCCCTCTGTGCTCTGCCTCACTGGACGCCGTGTTCTGCGTGCTGCAGTCTCCGGCACGGCTTCTTGTGCAACAATAATCAGTCGACTATCACAGCCGCGGCCAGTGGTTGTTACAGCAGACTGTTACTGTTCCTGTGGTCGTCAGATCTTGGACTGGTCAGATGCAGCTCTCCACATTCGCCTGCGCAAGCATGTTCATCTCTGCATAACTGCCGCTACATCTACATCTACATCTACATCCATACTCCGAAAGGCACCTGACGGTGTATAGCGGAGGGTACCTTGAGTACCTCTATCGGTTCTCCCTTCTATTCCAAAAAATGGTTCAAATGGCTGTGAGCACTATGGGGCTTAATATCGGAGGTCATTAGTCCCCTAGAACTTAGAACTACTTACACCTAACTAACCTAATGTCATCACACACATCCATGCCCGAGGCAGAATTCGAAACTGCGACCGTAGCAGTCGCGCAGTCCCGGACTGAAGCGCCTACAACCGCTCGGCCACCGCGGCCGGCCCCTTCTATTCCAGTCTCGTATTGTTCGTGGAAAGAAGGATTGTCGCTATGCTTCTGTGTGGGCTCTAATCTCTCTGATTTTATCCGTACGGTCTCTCCGCGAGATATACGTAGGAGGGAGCAATATATTGCTTGACTCCTCGGTGAAGGTATGTTCTCGAAACTTCAACAAAAGCCCGTACCGAGCTACTCAGCGTCTCTCCTGCAGAGTCTTCCACTGGAGTTTATCTATCATCTCCGTAACGCTTTCGCGATTACTAAATGATGCTGTAACGAAGCGCGCTGCTCTCCGTTGGATCTTCTCTATCTCTTCTAGCAACCCTATCTGGTACGGATCCCACACTGCTGAGCAGTATTCAAGCAGTGGGCGAACAAGCGTACTGTAACCTACTTCCTTTGTTTTCGGATTGCATTTCCTTAGGATTCTTCCAATGAATCTCAGTCTGGCATCTGCTTTACCGACGATCAACTTTATATGATCATTCCATTTTAAATCACCCCTAATGCGTACTCCCAGAATAATTTATGGAATTAACTGCTTCCAGTTTCTGACCTGCTATATTGTAGCTAAATGATAAGGGATCTTTCTTTCTGCGTATTCGCTGCACATCACACTTGTCTACATTGAGATTCAATTGCCATTCCCTGCACCATGCGTCAATTCGCTGCAGATCCTCCTCCATTTCAGTACAACTTTCCATTGTTACAACCTCTCGATATACCACAGCATTATCCGCAAAAAGCCTCAGTGAATTTCCGATGTCATCCACAAGGTCATTTATGTATATTGTGAATAGCAACGGTCCTACGACACTCTCCTGCAGCACACCTGAAATCACTCTTACTTCGGAAGACTTGTCTCCACTGAGAATGACATGCTGCGTTCTGTTATCTAGGAACTCTTCAATCCAATCACACAATTGGTCTGATAGTCAATATGCTCTTACCTTGTTCATTAAACGACTGTGGGAAACTGTATCGAAGGTCACACATTCGCTTGAACCACCTTACTGTATTAGGACCTTGTCTCCCTATGCAGCTTTTACCGTCCTCTAGCCACCCTCCATTACCAAAGAGATGCATTTTACCCACCAAAAGACCCCCTTCATTTTCTCAAAGTTGTGCAAAAAATTTATTTTCTACCCATGTCGTTTCACTGCATCCTCATTACTTACCTGATACACCCCTCCAATTTTCAACATCCTTTTGTAGTGAAACATATCAAGACAGTTATGTGTCTCCTTCTCTGACCTGTTAATCAACCAGGTTTCAATTCCGTACAAGTCTGAAGTCCAGACAAAAACAGATAAATACTCTGAGGTGACAAAAATCATGGTATACCGCCTAATATCGTGTCAGCCCTCCTTTTTCCCAGGCAGTGCTGCAACTCGAGTGGCATGGACTCCCCATGCAGAAATATTGAACCACCGTTCGTAATTGCGAAAGAGCAGGATTTTGTGCACGAACTGACCTCTCAATTACGTCCCATAAATTTTCGATGGAATTCACATCGAGCGATCTGGGTGGTAAAACATTCGCTCCAATCGCCAAGAAAGTTCTTCAAACCAGTCACGAACAATTGTGGCCCCGTGACACGTTTTAGAACATAAAGTCCATGAATGGCTGCAAATTGTCTACGAGTAGCTGAGCATAATCATTTACAGTCAATGATCGGTTCCACTGGACCACAGGACCTAGTCTATTCCATGTAAACATTGCACAGTATGATGTGACAACTTAGGTCCGTGGCTTCGTGCGGTCTGTACCACACTCGAACCCCACTGTCAGATCTTACCAACTGAAATCGGAGCCTAGGCGCTTCAGTCCGGAACCGCGCGACTGCTACGGTCGCAGGTTCGAATCCTGCCTCGGGTATGGATGTGTGTGACGTCCTTAGGTTAGTTAGGTTTAAGCAGTTCTAAGTCCTAGGGGACTAATGACCTCAGATGTCAAGTCCAATAGTGCTCAGAGCCGTTTGAACCTTTTTTATTTATTTATTTATTTATTGAATCGGAGCTCACCTAACCAGGTCACCGTTTTCCAGTCGTCTAAAGTCCAACCGCCATGGTCACGAGCCCAGGTAAGGCGCTGCGGGCGATGTCGAGCTGTCAGCAAAGGCACTCGCGTCGGTCGTCCCCTGCCGTAGCCCATTAGCGCCAAATTTAACCTCAATTTCCTAACGGAAACCTCTGTCGTACGTCCCATGTTGACTTCTGTGGTTATTGTCTGTTAACACTGACAATTCTACGCAAACGCCGTTTCTCTCTGTGGTTAAGTGAAGGCTGTCGCCCACTGCGTTGTCCGTGGTAAGAGGTAATGCCTGAAATTTGGTGTTCTAGTCACACTCTTGACATCGTGGATCCCGAAATATTGAATTCCGTAACGATTTCCGGGATGAAATGTCCCATATGTCTACCTCCAACTACTATTCCGCGTTCATAGTCTGTTAATGCCCGTCGTACGACTATAAACACGTCGAACATCATTTTCAAACGAATCATCTGAGTACAAATGGCAGATCCGCAATGCACTTCCCATTTATACCTTGTGTACGCGATGCTACCGCCATCTGTACATGTGCATATCGCTAGCCCATGACTTTCGTCGTCTCAGTGTATCTGTTACTACTTTTTATCATCTCATCGTACCTCTTACTACGTAAGAGGTTGGCAACACAAACCGCAGGTGATTTTTGGCCTCCCCAAAGTGGCCTCCCCCATCTTTCTTGGTCCATGCAGTCTTCTCAAATCAGTCACATCATACACATATCCGCCTGCTTAGCTGACTGGTATCGTGTCTGCCTACCATGCTGCTTGCCCGTGTTCGATTCCCGGCCGGGGTGGAGATTTTCTCCGCTCGTGGACTGGGTGTTGTGTTCTCGTCATCAATTCATCATCACCGACAGGCAAATGGCCCACTGTGGCGTCCCCTGAAATAAAACTTGCAACTCGGCGGCCAAAGTACCCGGGATGGGACTACCCGGTCATTAGTACTACTTGGTCATTTCATTTCATACGTATGCCCTCTCTGACCCCGTCCGTCCATCTCATCTGTGATCCTCTCCTTGGTGTATTGCCTCTAATGACTTGTTCCACACCTATCACGTGATCTGGTCTTCATGACGCATGCAGTTACAATGTCCAGCGACTTGTACACCTCGTGCAATTAACAGGTTTTCCTTTTTCTACAGTCATCTCCTCCATTAGCCCAAAATATCTACCTCAGAACAGCAGTCTCAAAACTTAACAGTTTTATTTCTATCTTTTGTGTCATATAGTCCTGCTCTCTGATTCATTTAGTACGGCAGGTTGTATTATTGTTTGACCTGTTTCTCGCCTGGACTGTTGCCATTATTTACTGGTCTATCTCATCCCTTTCACTGAGTTCTGCCCCAAGCTATTCGAAGTCTTTTCACCCTGTCGAAGGTTTTATCATCTACATGTAAAGGACGTTGTCGTTCTCTCCGCTCACTACGAGTTGTTTGGCTTTATCCATATTCATCTTCAAACCTGCTCTCATAACTTGTTCCATTAACACTCTGAACCAGATCTTACTCATTTTGTGCTATTGAAACTCCTTCATCCGCATACGCCAAAGTGTTGGTCTTCCTACCCAGCTTTATTCCTGTCTCCAGACTTGTTACCTTTCTCGGCGGTCTTTCCAGAGTCAGATTAAAGAAGAGGGGAGAGGCTATCTCTCTGTCGTATTATAGTCTTCACCTGAAATTTCTCTGACATCTTTCCATCCACTTTCACCTTGCATGTTGTCTCTTGTATACATGCATGTGTTAGCTTCCACGAAACATGCGCCCTTTTCAGTTCTTGCCATATTGTTTCCCTGGCCACTCTGTCATTCACTTTTGGTCGTCAATAAAAAGACAGTGAACATCTCTGCGAAATTTCCAGTTCTTTGATAACATTTATCTTATTATACTAGTGTGTAGTTAGTCTACAGTTGATTTTCTTCTTCCAAACCCTGGTTGTTGGAACCCAGGTACCTTCTCGAGGTATGGTGTTAGCCGCTTCAGCAACAATATGCTCAGGATCTTGTAAGTTGTGCACAAGGATCCTTTCCCACCTACAAGCTAAAATTCTCTTTCTCAGTGTCTCTGCGGGTACGCCATCTTTTCATGGTGCTTTACCTCTCTTCAGCACTTTTATGGCTTCTCCTACCTCTTCCATGCTCAGTTGTTCATTCTCCGCTGTTGGTATTGTAGTTCTATCTTCCCTGTACAATCCTTCTTCTTTTCGTCTTCTTCTTCTGCTTCTTCTCAACACTTATATTTTTATTGTCTGTAATTAATTAATTTATTTATTTATTTATTTATTTATTTATTTATTTATTTATTTTTTTTTGCAGTGCTGTTCATGCTATTGCCTGTCTACATTTTATATTCTCTCTATTGCTGCCGCGATCAGTTATTTTGCTGTCCTTCTGTCCTTATAGCAAACTCTGATCTAGAATGACTCAATTCCATTATCCTTGTTTTACTTCGGTTGATGTTCGTCTTACAGTCTGTTTCCAAGACATGTCCACTCCGCACAACTGATCGTCCGAGTTCTCTGCCGTCTCTGAGAGAATTACAGTTCCTAATATCAAATATCTGCCTTAATTTGAGGAAGAAATTTCTGAGAACGTACGTCTGGAGGGCAGCATTGTATGGTAGTGAAACATGGACTGTGGGAAATCGGAACAGAAGAGAATCGAAGCATTTGCGATATGGTGCTACAGGAGAATGTTTGAAATTAGGTGGACTGATAAAGTAAGGAATAAGGAGGTTCTGCGCAGAATCGGAGAGGAAAGGAATATGTGGAAAACACTGATAAGGAGAAGAGACAGAATGATAGGACATCCGTTAAGACATGAGGGAATGACTTCCATTGTGCTAGAGGGAGCTGTAGAGGGCAAAAACTGTAGAGGAAGACAGAGATTGGAATACATCCAGCAAATAATTGAGGACGTAGGTTGCAACTGCTACTCTGAGATGAAGAGATTAGCACAGGAGAAGTATCCGTGGAGGGCCGCATCAAACCAGCCACAAGACTGATTCCTGAGTGTCCCTGAACATTTTCTTTCGTCGACCAAGTGGTTCAAATGGCTCTGAGCACTCTGAGACTTAACACCTCAGGTCATCAGTCCCCTAGAACTTAGAACTACTTAAACCTAACTAACCTAAGGACATCCCACACATCCATGCTCGAGGCACGATTCGAACCTGAGACCGTAGTAGTCGCGCGGTTCCGGACTGAAGCGCCTACAAAAAGCTCGGCAACAGCGGCCGGCGAGAATACAGTCTTTACAGCAAAGTTTTTATCTCTGCAGCAAAGTTTTTATTTCTGCTCCTTCAGCTTTAATTCCCTTTCCAAATTTTTTAACGGTTTAGTTTCCTGCTTGCTCAGTGTAAAGCTACAATAACGGCAGTGATGCGTCACAGCCCTGTCTCACTTTCTTCTCAACTGCTGTTTACGTTCCGCGTCCATCGACTCATACAATCGCAACATGATTTCTGTACAAGATGTAGACAACCTTTCGCTCCCTGTATGTCTGTCCTGAAACGTCGCCAAACTGCAACAGCATCCTGACCTGTTTTGTGTACCAAGGGGGATCTGTTCCATCTTAAACTCTACACCTCTACCTCAGTGGTATTATTTTCTCTGTGATAGATTGTATACCTCCTCTGTAACACGAGTCTTCTTTTGCTACAACGATGATCTGATGGTACTTCACATCCGAAACCAACAGTTGCAACGATAAACCAGAAATTCTCATACTTTTAATTAAAAGATAAAAAGTAGACCTCACTCTGTTCAAGTTAATCCATGCAAATGACATCTAAAATTGAAATCACGGATGAAAATATAGAGATAGTGCTTAGTATTGCATTGGCCGACAGGCGTAGCCTTAGTATGTCATTACAACAGAAGTGCCTTGCACAAAAATATAGAGAATAGCTGAGAAGGAAAAAAGAATTTCGATTACCTTGCAAACGATAAAACGTAAACTGGTGAATACTAGGCAAATCTTCCGAATGACATAGTACTATGTTATATGTTTCGCATGGGTCAAACATAACCATTTAAATCACAACGATCGTTGTATTGTGTACGTTTGCAAAGGATCTATAAGTATTATTAAAGCATAAAAAACTAGTGATGGACTAGGTTTGCCAAAACACAGTGAGCCTAGATCTTGGCGGGAAGCACTAGGATTAACTCCATAACCGCAGAACACGAGACCTACTTATCTTACGCGATGCCCGTCTGTAGACAGCAAAGGGAGCTGTACGTGATCAGCAAGGTAGCAAAAGTTGTTCCAATGAACGAAGAAAGCGCTGAATGCAGTCACTCATTGTAAACCAACAGTCATGTTTCCAATTAACAGTACCTTTATTTTACAAAACGTCGTATACTCTTTGGTAGTAAATTCAAAGTCTAGCTTATCCATTATCTTTATTTTGTTCAGATTTCATTATTAATATATCTGTATTATACACCCACCAACAAGACAAGAAAATAATTTTTACATTCATATTTCTCTCATACATCCGCAGTACACCCTAACCCACATGATATTTTAGATATTAGTAAGCATTAGAATAAACAGTCATTACCTAGGGACGCATACATAGAGCGACTATTTAATAGCAAGCGAATCAAAATCATGCAATTAAAACGTTTAGACTTTGTACTGAATTATTATTTCAGATTTCTGTTTTGTTTGCATACTCGCCAATCGTAATTTTCTCAAGCTGTAAATAAATATTTCGAACCGTAATCCATACTTTATAAATTAATACATTTGCTTGCGTCTTCCAAAAAAGCCAAATATTGTCAACCTGTGGCTCGACAGTAGAGCAATAGATGTCATGATAGCTGCCGACTTCAGGAGGAGCTTTTCTTCGACTGCTCCAATTTCCGGACCTTTCCGATGTGATTAGACTAGTCTATGGATCCTATTCGAGAGCCTAGACTATTTGTCTAGTGTTTCCTAAACGGGCTTTGCTGTAAGTCGTTCGTAACGACTGCGTCCGATGTGATACTGCGACTGTCAATTGCTGAGAGCAGAAATGGCTGACCAAATTATATGTCTGATCATATTCGCTGCTTAAATACTGAGCAACCTTCTTTCGTATTATCTATCTTCTGACTGATTTGATGCGGCCTACAACGATGTCCTCTCTTTTCTTCTCTCTACCTCAGTATAGCACTTACACCCAACGCTTTCAATCATTTCTTCTAGTTATTCCACTTAGTGTTTTCAACATTTTAATTTTCTAACTGATTCTTATGTAATGAGGCATTTTATCCGTCCGTAATACTTGTTAACCTCTTCTTTTTCTCTTTTTTTTTTCTCCTTCTCCTGCAGTCCATTATTCACTTCGTATAATAATGTACTCTAGAGGCACGTTCTCGAAAATTTGTTTATCAACTTAACGGTATGTGCTTGGTATTAGTAAGACTTCTTTTGGTAGGAAATTACTTCTTGGCTTCTCTAGTTTGCTTCTTCTAACCTCCTTGCTCCATCTGCCGTGTCTGATGTTGCTTCCAAGGTAGCAGAATTTCTTCAGCTACGAATTGAGAGTAAATCAATGAAAGATGTCAAACGTCAATATATGTTAGACGACTTTCTTTGTGCTTTACTCTCAATTGTTACTTTGGCACAATATTCTGCTGATGCTATCAACATACCATGAAATTCTTCCTCTCTTTTAAAAGGTTATCAACGACAGCAGCAAATATATCATCGATACCCTTTCACCCTGAATTTTAATCCCACTTCTGTAGCTTGTTTTTTGTTTCTTTCACTGCTCCTGCGATGTGCAGCTTGAGCAGCAATAATCCTTGACTGGCGCATTTTCTAATCTGGGCACTTCCTTCTGGGTCTGCGACTGTCGTTCACTCTTGCTTATTCTACATTATGATAGGGAACCCATCTTTCGCTAGAGCGTGTTACCATCTACTTAAGGTTTTTCAACGTTTTCCACGGTTTTAAACAATCAGCCTTTTTTAATTCGATAAATGCTACGAACGTGTCTTGTATCTTCATAACTCTGATTTCCATTATCTAGTTTTAAGATGGACCTGTATCTCTTACATTTCCTATAGTCTAACTGAGCCTCATCTCACAGATCTCCAATTTTAATTTCCATTCTTACTACGGTAAGTATGTGGGTGCATGACTTGTCTATATGAGTATGTGATAATTCTCTTTTCACCTTCGCGATTGTGTAGATGATGTGTAACTGTGTGAAATCTTACGGGACTTAACTGCTAAGGTCATCTGTCCCTAAGCTTACACACTCCTTAACCTAAATTACCCTAAGGACAAATACACACACCCATGCCCGAGGGAGAATTCTAACCTCCGCCGGGACTAGCCGCACAGTCCATGACTGCAGCGCCTTAGACCATTCGGCTAATCCAGCACTGCATGTAGATGATATTCTTCCAGAAGTCAGATAGCATTCCTCTAGACTCATAAATTTCAGCCAACAACATTGGATAATTGTTTGATTACCGCCTCCAACAATGACTTTAGAAATTCTGAATTATGGTCATCTGTCGCTTCTGATTTGTTTCATCGCAGGTCATCCAAACCACTGTCAAATTCTGACTCCTACAGTAGAGCCCCTGTGCCCACCTTATACACATGCGTTTCATCTTCTTTCACAATTCCTTTACTTGTTTTGTGCCTCAATCTCTTTGAAAGACGTTATCCATTCGGTTCAACTGATCCTCAAAGTATATATATGACAATGTGAGAGAAGTAAACTGAGAGTTGGATATAATACAGTGGCATCAGTAACAATAAGTTAGATTCGTACTAACTGGAGCATAGGTGTTTACTGTCGGAAACCACTTAGCGAGACGAGCACGCTAACCTGTTGGGTTGCGTGACAAGCGGTCATTTGTAGCGTGAGATCTGGCGCTCCATCAAGGTGGCGTGCTGTACCTGGGTGGCTCTCTTATGCGCTTGCTTTATTACACGCTTGTCGGGCAGTTTAACATCAATTAGCTTGAAGACTGTTATCTTGCATTTCGGTGACACGATCTCTTGCATAAATGACTGTAATACAAGTGCGTGGGGAACGGACTTCCGGACTTGAAACTTGAAACATTACGGCTCGGCAGTAACAATGTTTGTTGTCATTTATGACACATCAAGTTCCTAATTTGTAAGTCTGCATGTTCACATTCTTGTACAACGTAGATCAGCATTTTTTCTCCATTTATGACCAGTTACGATGCGTACAGTCATCACCACATACTTCGGTTATTCTAAACTGTACTAGCGTGGATCTTATAGTTTGAAAATCGTTCGTAAAATTAAAGAAAGAAATTGTAATCACACACAACTTCATATTTTTATACATTGGATCATTATACCCTTCGCTGGTATTACGCCACATTCCATATTCACACTTACATCATCGTCAACATGTAAGGGATCCAGGATCAATTACTTAGCATTATTACTTGTTTATTCACACAGGTCATGCGTGCGTCAGGTACAGATTATTGTGATATAGTGTTGTGTGAGTTATCGACTACACCCAGTGGTGGTGGTCGAAAGTAGCGGCTGAGCGCGTCGCCTTCGTCGCGGGCAGTCCCTCAGCAATCGCCGTAATTGCAATAATTAGTGAGGAAGTGTATTTTTATTAAGAGTGAACTTCTAAAACAGAATTGTGCATATGTGTTGCGAGTGAATTTTCCGGCAGTGTTCGCGTCTACCGCGCCGGTCATTATTGGATTGCAGTGTATCTTGGATTGCAGTGTTGGATATTTGCGTGTCATCAAAGTGGCGTGTGACGAATAACATTTCAGTTTTGGCCTGTGTTGAAATTAACAGTTTTCACTCACTCGAAAGGGTGTCTTACATTTGTTTCTAGAGAGAATAGTCAACCGTAATTTCGATTACAATGGTAGCGACATTCAATTTAATATTAGTATGCTGCCACTTAATATCATTGTAATATCTGTCCAAGTCAGTCGACGTTACTCTTTAGATAAGGTCACGAACTAATTTTAGGCTGCTTGCCTTATTCAAATGAAAACGTTCGTAAAATCACAAACAAATGCTTAACATCCACTGTTGTCAGAGGTCACCTACGGACAAATTCATCGTTACATTCTTCAGCTATAAGCAGCCGTGTTCCTTCTCTATCGTCATCCATCGACCTTTCACTATGTCTTTGTATCGGTCCTTCTTTAATTCGAAGAAACCACTAAAAACTTCCTTAGCCAACCTACTATCCATTTGACTGGTTTCGTTTACTACCTGCCTGTATGACATTTTCATTAGAGTCGAAATTATTTATTGCTTTCCAGCCTCTTCTTCCCACTTTTCTTTTGTTCTCCCGGCTATCCCAGCAATCCCCAAAATACATCTCTCCTTTATCACACGAAAACTTCGTATTTCTGAGTCCAAACTGTTAACACACAATGACAATTTCCAATTTTCGGCGCAGTTGGAGACACATACACACACACACACACACACACACACACACACACACACACACACAAGGTGTCCGGGGTATAAGTCAAGACCTGACTGAGGATTGTATATTGAACAACACTACTTAAGTTTTTACTTCATTTGCAGACTAATAATTAAGCTATTAAGAGTAGTATGTTCTTAGGTTGGTTAGTGCCTCTAAGTACATGTGGCAAGAAAAAGCAATTAATGCTTATTTTCCCCTGAACAGCATTTCAGGTGTTGAAGAACTATACTAACAGGTGTAGTTCACCTAGTGGTGCAGTTATGGCCGTGTACAAAACATCAGGTAATAAATTACGTGACTTGTTTGTTGGAAGATAGTTAGACACACAAAAAACGACTAACACACTAAAGTATGTACATATTACGGAACCAACGATCACAATACCTGCACTTATACCCTTTCCGTTCAACTACATTAATCAGTTGTCCCTCAGGCAACCAGTGACGTGGTACTACGCACTGCATTCAACGAATCATTTCAGTGGTGCGGTGGTAGTGGGTCGTTCCTCTCGTTGTAGTTTTCACTATCTCCACTAATACAGAATCCGGTGTATGATGATATTTCAGTGATTCCAATATCCATGAAATTCACAAATAATTTGTCCCACTCATCACTATGATGTTGACCCTCACTATCTAAACTGTAGACATTGATTCGGTTTGGAAGGGTGTCATAAAGCCGTCACGTCTTCTCCTGAAACAAGCTGGCTCACAGATGTTGTAAATTGACCTTGATATCCTAGCTACGGGCACGGACGGATTTGACATCAGAGCTGGTCTCACACATGATCTGTCAGGCACAGATCTTGGGACGTTGCTGCTCACGCGAGTACCTCAAAATCGCACAGAGATATCATAGAGACTCCTTCGTTGTGTGGACGCTCATTGTCTTCTAGGAAAGTGACTCCACGATACGGTCGTACGAAAGGTAGCACATGAGGATGTACAGTTAAAAAAAATACTGTTCCTGTCATTGCTTGTCTCTCTTTTCGTTTATTTCGATTTTTCTTGATACGTAACACCAAACATCATTGCTACTGCCAGCATCATCATTATCGTCCACTGCTAAACATTGGTTCTCTTCCAGACTTCTACACTCGTTAGGATCTTCAACTGTCCGCCTCCAGTCTTGTTATTCTTGTTTCTTTATATCGCCAGTCCATCAGCTCGTCAGTCTTTCCTTACCACAAGGAGGCCAACACACAATGTCCGCGACACATCCTATCCCACGCTCAACTCCTGTCATTCCTCTTTTCAATCTCTCTGCGTATATTTCCATTCCTCGTTGGACAACCTTCAATATTTGAGTTTTTTGCACATTTAACGTATGTGTTTGTACTGAGGGTGTACACTGTTCATAGGCTTTACCTTTAGCACATACTGGGAATTTATTTCTGTATAAGGCATTCAGTTACCCACTTCTAAAACACCCTTTTTTAACTTCTTGTATATTCCTTTAACTGCTCATGTGCTTCTTCTTTTCTGTTGTGCTAAATATTCATTACCGTCAAATGTTTCTATAATTTAATCATCGGTATTTACTATTTTCCTGCCTGCATTTTGATTGTGCATTATTTTGACATATCTGTAAGTAATCTTCCTGCCTACTGTGATTCTTGCACTGTCCATTTCCTCCAGCTTTTACTGAAGTTCTTCTGCTGTCATACTTGTGCTAATTTTCGACGTGTTTTTGATTCCGTAGTACATTCGGTAAAAATGAAACCCCTATAGGATTGCTTTGTTGTCCGTCTGTATGTCCATCTAATAAGATCACTTCTGCCAAGGAACGGGTAGAGGTAAAAATGGTTCAGTTCATTTAATATATAATGGTCTTCGGTCCCTTGTCAATGTACAGAACTTAAGATAATAAGCGAATGTAGTCAAAAGATACCACCATTTATGTCACGTATTTCGATACGCGCGAACTCACTATTCAAAACCTGTAAATGAACTAGCTATAAACGTAATTAAGTTTTTTTTCGGACCTCTTACAGCGCAAGACCTACTCGTACTTCTCCGATTTTTTTTTACTGATATCGATATCAAATATTCGATTTGACATCTATGTAATAAAAATCAGAATACTGGTATTGGAAACATCAATGGACAGAACATTTCTCGAAAGTTTTAGCTCACATTACAGGTTCTCAATACGGGCACCGTTTGTGCGCGTGGAAGATCGAAACTGGCGAAAGAGAACGTGCATTTCGCGACTGCAGCCCGCCATAGAAAGCTGTTGAATTGGTTGCCTATCTGCAGGCGTGAACTAATTCGATGTGACAATAGGAAGCTTATGATCTGACTCACCTCCGCCGTAGTACAACTGCATCACGGTGCGTACTACGAATCAAAACTGGGACAGACACTCTATCCGCTGATGCAATTCTTCTGTATATCTTTTTGTTCTCGCGCAGTCGTCTTCTGAAATCCCACACGTGCTTATGAATAATTCTGCACACAATAACGTCGGTAACCACACTTTCCTCCGGTATTATTTAGGTATCGATAAAGTTTTTATGCGCTGACATCGAAATGTAATATCGCATTGAATCTGATATTGAAACGCATAAAAATGCAACCTGCAAATCAGACAAGAACAGACGGTAATGGCGTATAAACAACTGGACGCCCCGCACGATGCCTTCGACAAGACCGAAATGTACCTCCAGGGAACAAATCTTTCTGAGTTGACTGTGAGAGCTGCATTGTCTTGATCGTAAAACCGTGTCGTCAAGTTTTGACTTGAAAAGAGGGACGGGGGTGGGAGCAGGAGGTGTGGGCGCTAGAACAGAAGTCTGCTTGAAAAAGAAAGAGTGCGGCGACGGGGGTTGGGGTTGAAGAGGGGCGAGAGGCAAGATGAGGTAGTGGGTGGGGAAAAGGGTGAGCGTAGCAGGGTGGGGGAAGAGAATTCCCGTGAGAACTCGCAACTGTGGCCACGACTGCGGCTGCGGCGCTGGGCAACAGCTGGCGGCTCCAGGCACCGGGAGCAGACCGTGTCTCGCTGTCCCAGTCCATCTGTTCGGCTCGGCTGATTAAACGTGACGAAACTTCTCTCTGTGTTGGAGGTGACGTTTTCGTCCACAGTTATGAAGAAACTGTCGACATATTCAATTTCAGATATCAATGGTTGGTTTTTGAATAAGAAAAGTGTGTAAGTACAGCGATTGTCTACCCAAAGAGTAGTTCCCAGCCTTGTGGAAGTTAACCATCTGGGGGATTAAATGAAAATTTCAGAGGGGTAAAATCAAGAAGTTTGACATTAACAGTTCAATTAAAAAGCAAAATTATTTCAAAAATATCACACCTACTAGAAGTATACTGTTTTTTTTTTTTACAATCTAATATTTTCTACCTAAATTTTAAAATACGAAAATCTGGTTGTGATGCAATGAGGGCGAAGTCAACTATCATGAAATGAATGCTATTTTCAGTTTCAGCGCTATCAGTAGCCTTACCCACCTGCTTGATGAAGCGCTCTTGAGTGTGCAGATCACTATATTCATTTGGAGAACCTTTTAGTTTACAGCTTTTGATGTGCAATCCGTAGGTGGTTGTCAGATTTAAGTGACAGGAAGAAAAGGTCCATGTCAGATAGGTTATGAAACTCTCATGACGAATCCTCTTCTGAGTGGAGAAAACTTTCTACTAGCGTTCCACAGGGTTCAATTCTAGGACTCCAACCATTCTTACCATATACAGAGTATCCCAAAAGATCTGCGAAAAAATTTTAGGGGTTTTAGAGTGTGTCTTGAGCAACAAATCGGAACCTGACGTCGGGTGACGTCACCCAACGATACTATAGAGCGCCGAAGTTACAGGCGCCGGCTCCCATCACTAGGCCACCCATTCCGCAGCAAACGTGACCTTGTACGATTACGGACTGTGAGCAGAACGTCTCGCAATGTTGTTCGTTTTTCAGTGGTCACGACTGATTGCCTGGATCACCAGTGGAAAACATGGCGCTAGCTGCTGCGTACAAAGGCCTTGTCTCCAACGAATGCGATACCCTGTTGCCTTCGTGGATGACGGTCTCATTCGCGTCTTTCTATCTGCAGTTTATTTTACTCTTGCATATCGGTAAACGGATTTTAAAGAGTGACAGACGAAAAATAAACTGCGGGTAGAAACCCATGTCCAGAAACGTCATCCAACGAGATAACAGAGCATCGCATTTATAGGAGACAAGTTCTTTGTACACAGCAGATAGCTCGATCTTCTCCACTAGCGATAGTGGCTATCATTCACGATCACTGAATAGCAAGCAACATTGCAAGACGTTCCGCCTACAGTCCGTCAGCATACAGGGTCACGTTTGCTGCCGAAGGGGTGGCGTAGAGGCACGCGCAGGCGCCCATATCTTCGAGGCTATGTATGTCGTTGGATGACATTTTCGAACATAGGACACAAGTTCCTAGCCACGATTTGTTCCTCAAACCCCCTCTACAAGCCATCAAATGGTTCAAATGGCACTGACCACTATGGGACTTAAAATCTGAGGTCATTAGTCCCCTAGAACTTAGAGCAGGACAGCACACACATCCATGCCCGAGGCAGGATTCGAACTTGAGATCGTAGAGGTCGCGCGGTTCCAGACTGAAGTACCTAGAACCGCTCGGCCACAGTGACCGGCTAGAAGCCATCAAACGTTGTCACAACATTTCTGGAACAACCTCTGTAAACGATATTCTGTTCAACGCAAACATCGCAGGAGTGGCCGTGCGGTTCTAGGCGCTACAGTCTGGAGCCGCGAGACCGCTACGGTCGCAGGTTCGAATCCTGCATCGGGCATGGATATGTGTGATGTCCTTAGGTTAGTTAGGTTTAAGTAGTTCTAAGCTCTAGGGGACTGATGATCTCAGAAGTTGAGTCCCATAGTGCTTAGAGCCATTTGAACCATTTTGATGAGGCGAACATTATAATCAAGCCCAACACAACAAGCAACAAATGAAATATTCAGAAGTGTCATTCATTGGTTCTTGATAAATAGGTCGCCACTTAGGAAAAGAAAATCTGTACAAGGCAGGATAAATCGTCGTCAGTAAAAATAAAGTACAGAGTCAGGAAAGTATGTAAAGCAATTGTAGAAAATTTAGGAGTGTACACACTCATCGGTACTTGAACTAGAGATCAAATGTTATAGATCTCATATGCTTGAGTTCACTAACACTTGCTGAATTTGTAGTTGCTGATTCTGGCTGTGAAAGATCAGAAAAAAAGATTAATTTACGTCTTTCCATCCATTTATATCACATGGAAAAATGTTCTGGGGCATTTCTACATACTGACTTAATCCATGCATTGTACACTACGTTCTGTAAGGATGATACCTGATGTACTCCTGTGGACTACATGTAGGTGACTGCTTACACAATTATGTAAACTAATCATAGCCTCAAAGTGTAACGTGTGTTGTGAAGAATCACACAAAAATTAGAAAGAATGATAACATTCATAAATATAGCACTAAGAACAAAAATAGCCCTCACTATCCACATCATAGACTTATCTTACACAGAAGGGAGGCAAGCACGCAGTGATAAAAATACTTCACTACCTCACTTCCGAATTGTAGGTGTTGTCAGATAATGAAACTTTTAAAAACAAATTGAGATCCTTTCTTTATAACTTTCACTGCATGAATGCCTTTCTCAGTTCAGAGCATGTATGTATGATTTGATAACATCCAACAAATTTTATTGCAGATTAAGATTCTTTCAAAAAATCCTGTGATGTAAATGGTCAGCATGTAGCCTTGATGTCGCAGTGCCTTACTAGCAAAACTACTGACATGGTCCCCATTATGGCTACTTTTGCGAATATGGTTCAAGACGAACAAAATAAATTAGCTCCATCTAGTTGTGGCCTCGCTTGTCCTTCAATTTTCCGCTTGGTCATTTGTCGGAGCAACAGTAATAAGAGATGTACCTATGTTCAAAATGGCGAACGTTTTGGATTTCTCTCGAAAAATAAATATGCAAAATCTCTGCTTATTCACAGAGAAGGCAACTAATTTAACACAACACTTTAAGGTAGTCAGCTTCCAGTCCAATGCTGAAGTTGATGTCAGTTATCAGAACTGACAACAGAGCTCAACGTAATAAGCGAAAAATGCTCATACACAGATGATAAATGTCAGTACATCTCATCAGCAATAAATTCTAGTACGAAGTTTTCTTCGAATTTGTGATTTCGAGTAACAAACGCCTGGGCACTAAATCAAATTTCAGTAAGTAACGTGATATTTTACAGATGCTGATATCTGAAGTCGAAACACAGTAAGTAGGATTCAATAAAACCGAACTACCAATATTTTGGTGAATGGTTGGTGGCGAATATCAGTTACAGAGGTGAGCTCCCTATCACTGATTGCGGAACGCTTCCTCGATGAGAGAGTAAGCTCTTTTACGTATCCCTTGTGTTTCTAGGCCACCTGTATCAATTTGAGCCTCCGAAGCTTCCAAGTGCTTGGCGAAAGTAAGATACAAACTGATAATTTCTCGTCACCCTTTCAAGTCTCACCGTCTCTCATTGGTAAAGTGAAAGATAGTAGACACATTCATGCATCATCTTCACAGTGACTATATAATGCATCTCAACTGCTTCTTGTTTCTGTGAATCACAAATTAAAATCGAATGATACAAGTGCTCAATAAATTAGCGACTGTTGGCTTCATGTCGCATAACGTTATGTTCATAAAAACTAGAGCAGGTTTATTACAATGTCAATAGGCTTTTGCAACAACATAAGACCTAACGCACTAGAAAATTTTTCGTTCAAAAAAAATTAATAAATCAAATCTAATTTTGTTTGTAAAGAGACGTGTCAGTGACTTTTATGGCAGGTTTGTGGCTTAACTAGTGATTGGAAAGAGAAAAGTATTTGCTTCTGAAATATTTTCATTACATATAACGAATATTCTTTCTCGCAAATTCAGCAACGCCGAAAGAATATACACTTCCATCAAACTCAAAAATCAACTTAATCTAGTAAATTACGGCCAACATCAATTGGTAATTTAAAGCTAAATACATCGTGTTGGCCATTTCTCTTGACTGCGAAATTCGTCTCAGGTAAAAGTTTCCTGGCGAACGAAATAAGCCATCCGATGCTAATTAATGAATCTGCAGCGTAATATCATTGGTTAATTAGAATTGATGAGGAAATTAAATTGCTGGCAGCGTCTAAGACGGTGTATTAAACCAATAACGACTATAGTTGGGCTTTTCCATTATGAATGACGTATTGATCCCAGGCGACTGTTGCAGAAGTTCGCGACTCTCGACTGAAGGGGCACCTTTTATGCAGCCACCAGTAACTCCTTTCACTAGCTACGCTCCGAAGAACAAGAAGAAACCTACGCTCGAATCAGCTCCGTCGAAAACAAGTAGGAAGTCAGATTCAAGAAGTATGTCTGAGCGCAGTTGACGGACTATGAAACTGAAAAAGCTACCGCTGATTTCTTTTCTCCTCATACCTCAGTTTGAGATTCCGTCTCTAAAGATGCCGTCGTTGACGTGATGTTAAAGCATCAACTTACTACCTTTTTACGAAATATTACCGTAAATGTCAAATATATTTCGTATTACTGTATAATACAACGCGGTTAGGGAATGGAAGGCTGGGTGATATTGTCTGTTACATGGTTGAGCTGAATATTTCTTTTATTTTAAACACTAATAGTAAGTAAAACCGCGTGTGGTTTCCGGACTTCTGCTTCCTACTTCCTGATTGCTGGTGGCCGTCGACTGCACCACTGCAGGGATAAAAAGCAACCTGACACGAGACACAGTTCAGTTCGAAAAAGAGCTGTATAAATACGTTGGCTTTCATAACATTGTTAAAATACAGCCACAGTTGGAACTAGACAGTGGTCAACGTTCTAAATCTATTCGAGACTGATAAACCGTTTGCGCCAGAGCACCTATTCTTCAAGATCCAGTAGCCCCACGGCTATTATACCGCACTAAATAATACGGACGTGTGCAACAACCAACCTGCCGGGACTGACGAAACTGCGACCAAGGACAGGTGACTCCAGTCGGATCCACACAACGACAACAACAATATTTTCCACCCAGAAGTGAGCAGTCTCTCTCTTAAAATTTCTCACCACAAATGAATACGGATGAAACAGATAAGGACAACAAATCAAGATGCTTGAAACAGAATCTACACTTTTTCGCGTCCTTCAGACGTGTCATTCGCAATGGGCTTCGCCCAGACAGTAGATGGGTCACACTTGCCCTGAAGACATGTTTAGGCCACGACGGTGTGACAATATTCGCTACGTTGCTAGTTTCTTAAACAACAGACACACAACACATCATGATGTTCCTCTTGTACAGCGTGCAGGACACCTCTTTACCGATCGACAGCCTCCACAGAACTACAGAGCTCAGAATGACCGTATTCAAGGCATACAACGTGCATAACACAATGTCGTCAATCAACAATTGGGAGTGCACACTGACAGTCAAATGTAACAAATAAACTGAGTTTCCAGGCGGACTGCATACGACAACATAAGTGCTCACCGAAACACAATTTGCGTAGTTGTGGAGAAAACACCAACAAATGGATTTCCCAAGAAGTGGAACCATTGTGCTCCAGAACACGCACTTATGCATTCGTGGACTTGTGTGCGACCATAAAGTACATACGCGAAACAACAGAGTCATGTAATAGTGGAAATCACACCATCCCAAGTCGTGATGGTACCGAGCTCCGGGAAAACATTCACTCACACGTTACTCGCCTACATATGGAGGCCAGGAAGTCCGTTCCTAAAATAGAGCCAAGCTCTAAACAAGATGGTCTACCTTGCATGATTCATACAACTCACGATGGTCCGCAACTACCGACGGACCCCTAGATACACAATCTTCCACATACTAAGTCCGCAAGTCCACTCTGCTACATCTCGGCAAGTGCTCTATCTTACTTCCAATGACTTCACGAAAACCAGTCTGCCTGACATAGTAGATACATGCCACGTATGACACTGACGTTTAATCGCGAAAAGGACTACTCCACAGCGTTGCGGATATGAGCTGACCACCACTTCCGAACTAGTGGCTGGGAGAAGAAGAACTCGTCGGCTAGGCAGCGTCTGTCTGCCTCTGCAGGAAAACCGTCATCAGACCTCCCAACAAATGTAAATAGCGCCGCGCAGAAGAGGCGGTGGGATGAGCACCCGGCTAGCTTCCTCTGTGTAAGTAATGAGAAGTTACCATTTAATTGATTGCCCTGTTTATCTATTCCAAGACATCAAGACATTATGTTACTGGGGCTCTCCTAAAGGAGTATGTCAGATGTTATTTACACTCGAAGACAAAAAAAACGACGCATCACGAGGGAATTATCAGAATGGCACAAAAGTAGGTACACATGACGTACATGTTCATACGAATAAATTATTGCAGGCTCTGAAAAATTAGATGATTTATTCAAGAGAAAGAGCTTCACAAACTTATCAAGTAAAAAACGTGTAGGACCATCTCTAGCTCTTATGCCAGCAATTATTCGCCTTGTTGGATGTTCTCCTCAGGAATATCGTGCCAAATTCTGTACCACTGACGCGTTAGGTCGTCAAACACCTGAGCAGGTTGGGGGGTGGGGGGCTGCCCATTATGCTGCATCGTTCTCAATTGGGAAGAGATCCGGTTGCATTGCTGGCAGTAGAAACCTTCGCCGTGTGTGGGAGGGCATTGTTTTGCTGAAATATAAACCCAGGATGGCTTGCAATGAACGGAGACGGAAAGGGGCGCAGAATATCGCCGACGTACCCTTGTGCCGCGGATGACAACTAAAGGAATCCTGCTATGAAACGAAATGGCACTCCAGACTACGACTCTTGGTTGTCGAACCTTTCGCCGGTGACACTAGTTTGGCACTCTACCGTTGCCGAAGGTGTCTCTAGACATAACTTCGCTGGTCGTAGGGGTTCAGTTTCAAGGACTCATCACTGAAGCCAACTTTATTCCAGTCAATGAGATTCTATGCGCCGATAACCAGTGAAGACGTGTCTGGGGACGTCGTGGCCAGCGGTGGGATACAACCCTACTGTTAACCGCCATACGGACCGACAACCAGCAGTGATGGTCTGGGATGACATTTCGTTTCACAGCATGACCCCTTTAGTTGTCATCCGCTGCACGCAGCGGTTCAGCGACGATATTCTACGCCCCCTTCTGTTGCCCTTCATGACAAGCCATCCCAGGCTTACATTTTAACGAGATAAAGCCTAACCACTTGTCTTCACTCTTGCCGAACCCTACCTTGGCCAGCGATGTCGCTGGATCTCTCCCCAAGTGAGAATTTTTGAGCACTGCGGGGAGGGTCTTCCAATCAGCTCAGGATTTTGACAATCTAACGCGCCAATCGGGCAGAATTTGGTACGATATCGCTCAGGAGGACGTGCAACAACTCTATCAAACCGTGTAACTGCCTGCATCAGTGCCAGAATTTGGACCAACGCGTTATTGACTTGCTCAATTTGTGAAGCTCTCTCTCTCTTGAATAAATCATCCAATTTTTCTGAAATTGTAATCATTGCTTGTTTGTATATGTACCTCATATCTACTAATTTCCAACCCATTCAGATAATTCCTTCAGTTCTGAAATGACTAGTGTTTGACCAGCAAATGAACAATTTAGCATTAACTTCTCATATTATAAAGCACTGGAATGGGCCCGAATGTATAAACACAACAGTTTTGACCAATAATTAAGCAGACAAGTTTGTGCTATTTTTAAAATCCATATTCGGAAGAACGGTGAATCTGGTCCCTATCGGAGCATCCTGATGATGATTTTCCTAAATTGCTTCTGGCAATTACCAGAATGTTGTCCACTATAAGGCCACAGATGCCTACCCGTCCCATCCTTATCAAACCAGACCAGTATTTATATATTTACATGTACGTATGTATCATGTTATTTGTTCTTAAACTATAAGAGTAGGATGAGCACTATCCTCGTAAAAGTGATCCACAGAACAAAACTACTTCTGCCACTACTAAAGAATTTCCTGATACATTGTTACTCGCGTTATGGAGGTCATTTCGCCGTCTCAAGAAATGTCAGTCGTTTAAGAAAGCTATAATACGAATAGAAAGATCAGCTGGAAGTAATCCGAATAAGAAAAATGCATATTTTCCCATTGACTGATCATCACAGTACATTAGCCTCGCAAACCATTCGACTGGCACCCGTAATTGCTGTCGCAGGTTCCCTCGCTCACGGTAGGCTGAATCAGCAGCTGCACCTGATGCCTGGATAACGTGAAAGATAGGGACGGAGTGAATATTTTTGTACATTGCAATCTAATACAACTGGAAAAATTTCTCAGTTAATTATTCGAATGAATGATCGTAACAAACGACATGGAAGAACTGAATGGAAGATCCATCGACTCTATGTTCACAATATGTAGATCACTATCTCAGTCGGAGAACTAATCGGTAAGAAACGTTATGACCGCTTGAAGCAGCCATCCCACCATTCCCTTAGAATGGTTAGAGGGAAATCTCGGGAGCACTTCTCTTACTCTTCTTCTGCCAATCCAGGATTAGGACTTGAGGCCTGTCCAGCTCTCACCATCTTACCATTCTCCTTCTTCCAATAGGATAGTATTCCATTGCTTGTCGTCAATTCTCTGAGGTGACATGCCCTATACACGCTAATCATAATTTCGTTAGAATACTTTTTCAGTATATGTCTTTAACCGCAGTTCATTCTTATTTTATCTTCACTTGTTCTCTTGAGCAGCCTTTCACTGATCTAAGGAACTTCATTTGTGATATTGCAAGTTGCCTTATTCTTTTGATAGTAATTTATTAATTTCGACATATTAGTGTGAGTATTTTCATGTGGTTGTGAAATATCGGTTGGGTTTCTCTTTCAGTTTTGCCATGGAAAGTTCTTGTTATCGTACCACATATAGATCGATAGGTGTGAAATTTCTTATTTGTGTCTAGCTCTTCTTTAAAAGTTATGTCACATCCCATATACGGCAAAAGGCACACGTGTTGTATTACTATGTTGGAGATTATCTTAGTTCTCATCAGATATTTTCCTAAAATGGGTTTTGTTTTTGTTTTTCCTGTTGATAGCTTCATGTTATAATTTAAGCTTATATTTTTTTAAGCTGTATACTACTATTTCATTTTCATCCAGTCGCTGACAAGATCTTCGTGGTAGATGTTGAACGCTGTTCGTGACATACTACAGCCTTGCCTTACTCCCTGGTTTGCCTCTGTTTCTAGTGTCTGGTCTTTGTCAGTACTGTGCTTATTACGATATTTCAAAATGAACCTTGGTATATTTTTAACACGTGCCTAGGGCTTCAACGTGGTCAAAATACAGGCCTACTGCGTCGTGTTTCTCGCTGAAACATGGCACAGCGTAGGTAGGATAGGAGGTGACAAACAGCTTTCCTGTTGGCGTAAGGTTCATGGACAGTAAAACCATGTGTGATTTAAGTATGAACAAGAGTGTGTAAGTGAGCTGCTCCTACATCTGTGCATATTCTCCGCACTATATTGTACGATGTATGCGGAGGGTGCATCTGCTACCATACCCAAACCCCTTTTTCCGGTGAGAGAACAACCACAGTTGAGTTTCCGCGCCGACTCTGTGATTTCTGTTTGGTATTACGGCCATTTTAAGGATCTGTGTGAAAGAAAGTATGTTTCAGTCTTCTCGGAATTTACGCAAATGACACAACGCGTCTCTTCCATCGCCTGCCAATAGTGATGGCTTGCTCTTACAAAAGGCATCTGTAGCAAAACGTTCTGCTCTTACCGGCTCCTCTATCAGCTCCACCTAGTAAGAGCCCACGACGTACGAACAATGGTCAAGAATAGGCTGAACAAGGGCGTTGTAAACTACCTATTTCCTAGAAGAATTAAACATGTCGATGATTTTTTAAGTTCCTCTCAGACTATCTGCCAGTTTCACAATTAATTTCATGCTGCTGTTCAACTAAGAGTTGCTCGGACAACATCTACGTATTTTACAGTTGTAAACTGTTTTACTATTTGATTGTCAAAAGTGTAATGGAATAATATCGGGTCTTTCCCACTATTTATGTGCAATACATCACAATGTTTTATGTTGAGGGTTGAGACGTTTGCGATAAGCAGTCCAGACAAGAAGAGAATAGAAGCTTTTGCAGCTGGTGTTGCAAAAGAATGGTGAAGATGAGATGGATAGCTCGAGTAACTAACATTCAGGTACTGAATGGAACTGTAAGAAAAAAATGTTTGGTCAACTTGATTAAAAGAAAGGAATGGTTTGGGGACAAGGAGGGGGGATACTAACTGTGTAGAGTGAAAGAATGATAAATATATTAAGCAGCTTGAAATAGATGTTTGTAGATATTCGGAGATGCAGAGGCTTCTACAGCATACTTTGGTGTGCACAGCTGCATCAACCCTGTCATTAGACTGAAGACTACAACGGCAAATCTCCCATCTAAGTCTCAGTAATCTGTAGGTCTTCCTGAAATCCGCTATGTTGTGTCCTATCTGAAAAAACGCCGAGACGCCAATTCTTTGACGATTGTTATCGATAGGGGCACCACTGCCAGCGCAACTGTCTACTGTCGCATAGTGGTCGTCATGGTGACAGTCTGTGGCACGCCTTATGTCGTCGCACAATCTCTTTACATGCTTGTGTTGCCACAAACAAGCCCACGTGGCTGTACGATCGTGCACAACCGACCGAACAAATTGTCTGCCCTCTCGAGCGCTAATCGCGTGGGATAGTTTAGATGCAAGATGACGTCCAGTATTGTTCTCCTGAACCCATCGCTTCGATATTCGCTTGACAGTCGTGAGAGTCCAACAAATGTTAGCATGAATATTGCGGAACGATAAAGTGCAGAGTCCGTGGACCATAATCCTACTGAAGTCGTGGCTTACGATCCTGCATAGCTGACCGAGAAAATTACCTGTCCTCTCTCAAAATTTTGCAACGATAAACTACATACTCGATGGAGCATAATCCAACAGCTGTCGAATTCCGACACGTGCAGACGTTTCTGCTTGTTACACACTGCATAACACGATCTCTTCACAAACAAGCAATAATAAACGCGATTTCAGAATAAGAAACGCTCTACAGACAGAATGCACACAATCTGATCATACGAATCCTGACAGTTGTTAGTGGATAATGTGGACTGTGTCCACCTTTCGCCTTCATGACGGCTTAAACTGTGCTGAGGACACTTTCAGTGAGATATCCGAATGTCTGTCGAGGGATATCAGCCAATTATTCCGCTACAGACGAAATCAAGGGCAGTGAAGTTGGAAGCATGGATTTGGAGTGAAGACGACATTCTAACTCATCTCAAAGGTATTCCATTTGGTTGGTGTTCCATTGGGTTCACGATGAGAAAGACCCCTGTCCATCACAGGATTGTTATTGTCCACAAACCATAGCCATACAGATGCTGCTTTATGGCACGGTGCGTTGTCATAGTGACAGAATCAGTATCTCCGAATTGTTCCGCTACTGTGCACCGGCCGTTGTGACCGAGCGGTTGTAGGCGCTTCAGTCCGTAACCGCGCTGCTGCTACGGTCGCAGGTTCGAATCCTGTCTCGGGCATCGATGTGTGTGATGTCCTAAGGTTAGTTAGGTTGAAGTAGTTGTAAGTCTAGGGGACTGATGACCTCAGATGTTAAGTCCCATAGTGCTTGGAGCAATTTTCTCTATTGTGCACAGTACAAAATTCTGCGAAATGTGCTAATATCATTTTAAATACGAATTTTCATAAGCATTGTAAGGGGATCACACCTTAATCACAACGAACACCCCCATACTGTAACGCCACTTCCTCCATACTTCCCTGTTGGCACTACACACGTCGGAACATGAAGCTCCTCAGAAATTAGCCAAATCCAAACACTTCCATCGAATTGCCACAGTGTATAACGTCATTTATCAATCATTTATTTCCAGTCATCCACTGTTCAGTGGCGTCGCTCTCTACGAATACACTACCTGAAGCGTCGTTTATCATGGAATATAGAAATGTCTTGCTTATAAGGTGTTGCTCGGGCATTGTATCCCTTCTTTTACTAATTTCCTGAATGTGATGTTACAGAAGAATGTTGAAAATTAGGTGAACTGATAAGCTAAGGAAAGAGGTTCTCCAGAGAATCGGCGAGTAAAGAAATATATGGAAAACACTAACAAGAAGAAGAGACCTGCCAGGTTAGCTGAGGGCGCTAATGCGCTGCTTCCTGGGCATGGATAGATGCGCCGGCCACAGATCGAATCCGCCCAGCTGATTAACGACGAGAGCCAGTGCGCCAGCCAGCCAACCTGGATGTGATTTTCAGGCGATTTTCCACATCCCACTAGGTGAATACCGGGCTGGTTCCCACGTTCCGCCTCAGTTACAGGACTCGCAGACATCTGAAAAACTTTCGCACAATTTCATGGCTTACACTAGACGCAGACAGCTGTGGGGGAGGGGGGGGGGGGTCGGTACGGTGAAGGAAGGGCATCCAGCCACCCTCTGACACTAACATCGCCATATCCATAGTAACAAGGCCGACCCTGCGCTAAAGTGGGGCAAAGGCCCAAAGGAAATGACTAACAAGAAGAAGGGAAGAAGTGTAGGACATCAAAGAATAACTTCCACAGTAAAAGAAAACAGAGACTGGAATACGTCCAGCACGTAGCTGAGGACATAGGTTGCGAGTGCTACTCTGAGATGAAGTGGTTGGACAGGATAACGATTTGTTGTCGGCCACATCAAACGAGTCTGAAGACTAATGTCTCAAGGAAAAACGCACACTTATTGTGATACTTGGACTGATGACATTAGAACTCCCTAGTAAACTATTTCATTGATTTCAAGCGATTCTTTTACAGTAACTCTCCACAATGCCCGGCGGTTCCTGTCTCTCAGCCTGTGTCTGCCTGCTCTTGGTCTAGCCACGGTTGTTCCTTCATGTTTCCACTTCACTGTCACGTCACCAACAGTCGACTTTGGCAACTCAAGAACGGTTGAAACGTCCCTGATAGATTTGTTGCACATGTGATATCCAATGACTAGTCCGAGTTCGAAGTCACTGATCTCTTCTGACTGACCCACTCCAATGTTACTGCTTCTCTACTGTCAATACAATTCCCCCGCGTCCCTTTATAACGGCGGATCCACATTACAAAGAGGTGTCTGGACAGTTTTGATCAGACAGCTTGGATATAGTTGCTCCCAACTACTATTAAGTGGAGTCCATCCACGACCACACTTGCGTGGCGAAAGATGGAGGAAGATGGAGGAAGGAGGAGATAACTGTTCAACAAACATCCCGTCGACAGCGAGGTCGTTAGAGACGGAGTACAAGCTTGGATTAGGGAGGGACAAAGAAGGAAAACAGCTGTACCCTATCAAATGATCCATTCGAGCATTTGCATTAAGCGATTTGGGGAAATCACGGAAAACTAAATCAGGATGGACGGACGCGGTTTGAACCGTCGTCCTCCCGAATGCGAGTCTTGTTTTCTTGCATGTTGACCTTCCAAAAAGATCTACTGTCATCTCCCTGCTTTGGTTGGTATCCAAACAGAATTCCATTGAAAATGCAGAGAACTCAGCGATTTATTTTCTGCTGACTTGTTAATAATTTGTAACTTTCAGAGAAGCGACAACAGTGGCGAATTTTGAGTAAACCCTACACTTCTCTTGTTGCCAAGTTAGAATTTACTTCTTTCGGCAAAACAGAGAAGCAGCTTATAGAGTGTCACCTCACTAATATGTTGGACGGACGCAATTGTGAGAAAATTCTAAAACAGTGGCTTACTAATTTTGTTAAGTGAGGAATGAGGGCAAGTAAGATCAATAGCTTATGAAAAATGACATTCTTGATACAAAAATTAACATGTAAGTTCTTGATTTACGTTATTCCAAAACCCACAACATTTCTCTCTTCACCAGTTATAAACGACCCTTAAAAATTACGTTCATTCATCGAAAAAGTATTTAGTTAGTAGAATAACTTGGTAGATAAGGAAGTTTCTTATGATAACCATATGCAAAAATACTCTGCTCTTGGCATGCTGTCATTTTAAAAATCTCTTTTCGATATCTCAAACCGTTTATGAACTGTCATGAATTGTATGGATATTTCATTGTGGCTGCGTCGCTGGCACTCGCGATCGCAAACGGGTGTGATACATACGATTAACTTTATCGAGATTGGTGACAAATAGAGACTTCCACCATTCCCCCCTCCCCAAAAGAAAAATAAATTTCACACGCAGCAACATAATATGTAATTTACACCAAATGCAAAATCACAGCGACCCTTGTTTTTCATTGCAAGTGGTTCAAATGGCTCTAAGCACTATGGGACTTAACATGTGAGGTCATCAGACCCCTACACTTAGAATTACTTAAACCTAACTAACCTAAGGACATCACACACTTCCATGCCCGAGGCAGGATTCGAACCTGCGACCGTAGCAGCAGTGCGGTTCCGGACTGAAGCGCCTAGAACCGCTCGGTTGGTTGGTTGGTTTTGGGGAAGGAGACCAGACAGCGTGGTCATCGGTCTCATCGGATTAGGGAAGGATGGGGAAGGAAGTCGGCCGTGCCCTTTCAGAGGAACCATCCCGGCATTTACCTGGAGTGATTTAGGGAAATCACGGAAAACCTAAATCTGGATGGCCGGACGCGGGATTGAACCGTCGTCCTCCCGAATGCGAGTCCAGTGTCTAACCACTGCGCCACCTCGCTCGAGAACCGCTCGGCCACAGCGGCCGGGTTTCATTGCAAACTTTTTCGAATTTTGCAATTGTCTTATATAAACATGAATATCACAAGAACTATGACCATCAACGAAATTATGTGTATGTCATCATGAAACTGACGTTGTTGTTGTTGTGGTGGTCTTCAGTCCTGAGACTGGTTTGATGCAGCTCTCCATGCTACTCTATCCTGTGCAAGCCTCTTCATCTCCCACTACCTACTGCAGCCTACATCCTTCTGAATCTGCTTAGTGTATTCATCTCTTGGTCTCCCTCTACGATTTTTACCCTCCACGCTGCCCTCCAGTACTAAATTTGTGATCCCTTGATGCCTCAGAACATGTCCGACCAACCGATCCCTTCTTCTACTCAAGTTGTACCACAAACTCCTCTTCTCCCCAATTCTATTCAATACCTCCTCATTAGTTATGTGATCTGCCCATCCAATCTTCAGCTTTCTTCTGTAGCACCACATTTCGAAAGCTTCTATTCTCTTCTTGTCTAAACTATTTATCGTCCATGTTTCACTTCCATACATGGCTACACTCCATACAAATACTTTCAGAAACGACTACCTGACACTTAAATCAATACTCGATGTTAACAAATTTCTCTTCTTCAGAAATGCTTTCCTTGCCATTGCCAGTCTACATTTTATATCCTCTCTACTTCGACCATCAGCAGTTATTTTGCTCCCCAAATAGCAAAACTCATTTACTACTTTAAGTGTCTCATTTCCTAATCTAATTCCCGCAGCATTACCCGACTTAATTCGACTACATTCCATTATCCTCGTTTTGCTTTTGTTGATGTTCATCTTATACCCTCTTTTCAAGACACTGTCAATTCTCTTCAACTGCTTTTCCAAGTCCTTTGCTGTCTCTGACAGAATTACAGAGTCATGGGCGAACCTCAAAGTTTTTATTTCTTCTCCATGGATTTCGTTTCCTTTACTGCTTGCTCAATATACAGATTGAATAGCATCGGGGATAGGCTACGACCCTGTCTCACTCCCTTCCCAACCACTGCTTCCCTTTCATGTCCCTCGACTCTTATAACTCCCATCTGGTTTCTGTACAAATTGTAAATAGCCTTTCGCTCCCTATATTTTACCCCTGCCACCTTCAGAATTTGAAAGAGAGCATCCAGAAAACATTGTCAAAAGCTTTCTCTAAGTCTACAAATGCTAGAAACGTAGGTTTGCCTTTCCTTAATCTTTCCTCTAAGATAAGTCGTAGGGTCAGTATTACCTCACGTGTTCCAACATTTCTACGGAATCCAAACTGATCTTCCCCGAGGTCGGCTTCTACCAGGTTTTCCATTCGTCTGTAAAGAATTCGCGTTAGTATTTTGCAGCTGCGACTTATTAAAGTGATCGGTAATTTTCACATCTGGCAACACCTGTTTTCTTTGGGATTGGAATTACTGTATTCGTCTTGTAGTCAGAGGGAATTTCGCCTGTCTCATACATCTTGCTCACCAGATGGTAGAGTTTTGTCAGGACTGGCTCTCCCATGGCTGTCAGTAGTTCTAATGGAATGTTGTCTACTCCCGGGGCCTTGTTTCGACTTAGGTCTTTCAGTGCTCTGTCAAACTCTTCACGCAGTATCATATCTCCCATTTCATCTTCATCTATCTCCTCTTCCATTTCCATAATACTATCCTCAAGGACATCGCCCCTGTATAGACCCTCTATATACTCCTTCCACCTTTCTGCTTTCCCTTCTTTGCTTAGAACTGGGTTTCCATCTGGGCTCCTGCTTTCCCTTCTTTGCTTAGAACTGGGTTTCCATCTGAGCTCCTGATATTCATGCAAGTGGTTCTCTTTTCTCCAAAGATCTCTTTAATTTTCCTTTAGGCAGTATCTATCTTACCCCTCATGAGATAAGCCTCTACATCCCTACATTTGTCCTCTAGCCATCGCTGCTTAGCCATTTTGCACTTCCTGTCGATCTCATTTTTGAGACGTTTGTATTCCTGTTTGCCTGCTTCACTTGCTGCATTGACGTATGAAGCTATCAGTAACGCAAAAACGATTTTTTTACCAAACAGTTATCAAAATTTTGGTAAACATTTTTGGAATACAGTGATCAATTAATTGTTATATTTTGATTAAAATTCAGTCTTGATCACGCTATGTCTGTTTTAATGGGTAACCGGTTTCGGTTTTCTCTATAAAACCATCCTCAGACCTGTGAATAAATTTTAAGAAATACTAGATACCAATCTTTAAATGAATGAAAAAGTCTAATGATGTTAAAATTTTAACAAAATGAAATAAAATTAAAATAAAATTAATTATACCCATTGGCTCCCTTGGGTTGGTAGGTGGAGCTCTCCTTGTTGCTGTGCAGTCAACTGATGGTTATGAGTGCTGAGCACGAGCTTAAATATGTAGAGGCTCCGCCTACTTCCTGTCACACTACTTCATAACTGCCAATCAGCGTTCATAATATGACGCCATCGTCAAAGTATAAAAGTAAGAAATACACTAATAACATAAAATTGATTCATTTAAATATCTGATTAACAGATAGTAGTTATGTCTACAACTTATTTATATTTAGGATAAAACAGTGAATTGCGATGTGTGATAGCTGTGCCCTCTATGGACAACCTTAATACTATTACAGTGCCAGTTACATCAAAGATAAAAATCCTTGGCGTTGTGGTATATATCGATTATACCGAGTCGTCTACATCACACTTGCATCTTTGTTGCATGCTGTAGAATCGTCTTGTTTTAACTGTAGTTTTTATGGCAATCTTCTTTATAGCATTAGGTTAGCAGCCAATAGTACGTTCCACATTATGTATATCTAAATAACTGATGAGACTGCTGATGCTGCATATTTTACATACATTGATTTTGCCATGGGTATAACTAATCTTATATTAAAAAACAAAAGAGTAGATGCTTTTATTATAAAATTTCGTCAAAAAGGTCGTAATAATATTTTTCACGAAAATCTAATTGTTCATTGAGCAGCATTGATGATTTGGTTTTCAAATGAGCATATATCTCGATTTCTTCTAGGATATTCATAAGTAAGCCTTTATTTGCATAATGAAGAACTTGTAAATTCTGTTGTACTGTCCCCTCAGCATGATTATTGAATGTTATATGATGACCAAAAACAGACTTTGTTCGTGAGGTACCTGACGTATGTTCTTTGTACCTTACTGCAAAATTTCGACCTGTTTGGCCGATATATATTTTTTCACAGTCTCTACATTGGATCTTGTACACTCCTGATCTGGTAGATTTTCTATTATCTTTATTTACGGTATGTCTTAATTTTTGTTGTAAAGTATTGTCAGCTGTAAATGCTATTGTTATTCCAGAATTTTTGAATAAAAAAAAAAAAAAAATATATATATATATATATCGGCCAAACAGGTCGAAATTTTGCAGTAAGGTACAAAGAACATACGTCAGGTACCTCACGAACAAAGTCTGTTTTTGGTCATCATATAACATTCAATAATCATGCTGAGGGGTTTAATGATATTCTCTTAGAATTGAATCGAGCTTCACGCTGGGTGCCATTTTAACGAAATTACTGGAATGAATGATTTGAAATTTCGTTGAAATAAAAAAAAAGGAAATAATAATTTTATTTCTTGCTTAAAAGTTAATTTGCCTTAGTGCGAACTTCGTTGTAGAACCACTCTCTTCATTACGTGTGGTAATAAAAAAAACAAATTTTACTTTCTTAAGGATTACGTACATTTAAAGGAAATTATTACGTGCACTCATATTAATTGGATAGTACTATCTGGATAAGAACTGAGTCTCTTAAATCATTCGGCCTTGGCATACACTTTCCAGAATGCAGTGGGTTTTTCTTTTTGTGAAATATTTTTACTGACTTTTATCCCGGCACTAGCCATAGAACACAAGAATATTTTAATTAACAGAAAATGTCTTAATTATTGCCAAGCCGACATTTATCACTGATCAAACCTACTACATTACGCATGTGATTTATAGATGACGTGGGCATGCTCATTTACATAAATAATTCACACTTTTAATGAATACTAATATATTTAGCCCAAACAACAAGTCAACTCACATTAATTCGTACGCTTTGATTAAAGGCGGCAAAGTCCCGACAGATACAAAAGAAGTACATCTTAACTCTGCTGGATAACCACGATGCATACACAACCTTTAGTGCCCACAATGCGGGTTAATGAATCAGGCGCGTCTAATGGGCGCGAGCGTAGCTGCACATCGCGTCTGCTAGAGCGATCAAGGATTAACACTTCCTCACTTCTTCCTCACTTCAGCTGCTCTGTCCACAACTGACCCTTCCTCACTCTAGCGGCTCTGTCCACACACTGACTCTTCCACACACTAGCTGCTCTGTCCACAACTGACCCTTCCTCACTCTAGCGGCTCTGTCCACACAACTAGCTGCTCTGTCCATACAACGACAGAGAGTCTCCACATGCCAAAGATAAACAACGGCACGACTATTACGATTATTAACATTTCTTTGTAAATCGATTTCTAGCAAATATCGCTGATACCGCAAATACTGACACTTTTACATTCACATAATAAATATAGAAATTTCCTATCCTAATACAGAGAAATGTTACAAAAAAATATAATAAAAATAACAAACATATTTCATACCACATTCAGTAATATTAAGATATATATATATATATATATATATATATATATATATATATATATATATATATATATATATATATATATATAACTTGCCCAGATCGGCGTATATGTTACAAATAAATTGTGAAAATGCCAGGGAACGTTACATTGCCCCCTGGCAGCATTTGGCAAAGAGGTTTTACACTTTGACACAATGGTGCCAGTAACGTTCTTTACACCTCTGTATGTTTTATGGAATGGCTCTTGTAATTAGCCCCAGGATTATATAAGTACATGGCTCCCCCATTTGGGCGTAGGCAATCAGGAAACCTGGGCAAAACTGTGCCGGAGCCCAGCCATCCCAGTTGGTTTATAGTCCATATTAACAGTTTTTCATTTGAAGTATTTTTTGCAGTTTGTCACAAACGGGTTTACACAATTACACAATATCACTATTTTTCTTGTGATACACTACAAGGTCACTTGTCCTAGGATATATCAATTACGGACGTACATAGTACATGTTCAATGTTTATCAAAATGAAGTCATTAATATGTTATTCAGTTTATGTAAACATTTCAAAAGCCAATAATGTATTTGATGAGCGGTGGGGTGCGGCGCTCGGCGCGGCGCGCTGACTTCGTGTAGGTCACCGCCCCATCGTTGACAGCTACGGCGCGTACGGGCGTGGCTGTCTGGTCTGCTACGGGCTGCTGTGGCCGCTGCATAGCTGCTATAGCCGAACGCGTTGGATACCAGCTCGCCCGTGCGACGTCTTCTTGCGGTGCTCCAGGAAACATGCAACAAGTTCACAAACAGTATACTATCCGTATTTCCTGCTGTGGGAAAGAACGCACACAATTAGTGGTAGTTATTACTCAGTAGGCCTTCACTAGTCTGGTTCGCACAAGGTTTCATTGTCACAGTACACTTTTATGGGCACACAATATTTTCCACCGTCATGACTTGTCATTAGTCACACGCTCTTTCCTAGCGTCCCTTTACATACAAAAAGTTAAAATTTGACACTAGGTTTATCCACCGTCCGTTATCGGTTCACTGTTCGTGTTGTGCTAGTTCTTTATCAGTGACTGTCACTGTCTGTTTCTGCCGCACAATACTACACTTTTGTTAAAGTTTATTTATTTCTATTTACAATGTCCGCTGCTGCAACAGCACATTCGTAACCTTTTACCAGAGTGTAAGATTTACGTACATACAATCAACGTCCTACGTAACCACAGTGAAGTCTCTGTAGGCGAAAATTTACTTGGACCGTATCTGGCTAGCTCTTTCTTATTGATTGAATCTGCACATGCTTCAATTGAAGCTTCTTTGTGAGTTTCTTTACGCTACATAAATTTACAACAAGGTTGCCTCCCGTGGTGCTCTCGGGTCACTACTGGGTGCATTATTTTGTGATAACACTAGTGAGATAATAAAGTTCTCAGGGCCTTATATTACTAATATTGTTCCGGGTTCAGATCTGTCAATCTGACAGCTACACATAGATACACATAATATAAAGGATTGTGCCAAGAAATATCTCAAATTAAACACAAATTAAAAGAGTACATAACACAAATATCCACACACATGAAAAAAGTCAATCATATTCTTATAACTATACACTCCTACACTAGTACACCTTATTAATGTTCATTGTTTACAAAGGAACGGTGTCCGCATAGGACTATTAGTCTTTTACTGTAGGAATGCTTTTACATCCTTACGCGGATACAGTCCCCGTACTCTCCCTGAGTGGGGATCTGCTAAGAGATAGCTACACTCATGTGGCACACTTACTACTCTAAAAGGTCCATTATACACCAATTGCCACTTGCTATTCTGTTTCAAAGATGCCGAGGACTTAGGATGATTGCGTAAGAGCACCAAGTCCCCAACATTAAATGTTTGGTTATTCGTTACATGTCGATTATATTTTTCCGTCCTTTTCTGGGCGCACCTGGTAAGGTTGCATCCCGCTTTTCTTATCTTCTCTTCCTTAGGCTCAGGAATGACTGGGACCTTAGGCAAGGGTGCCAGCCACTCGTTAAGAGCTCGATTATTATTCATTAATATCTCATTTGGTGGATACCCCGTAGAAGCATGCGGGGTTGCGTTGTGAATTTCGACAAACTTATGTATCATATCTGGCCACCTTGTGTGCTTATATGCAATGTATAACCTGCAAAATTTATTTAACTCTCCAAATACTCTCTCTACTAAACTTGCTTGTGGGTGAAAGCGGGAAATTAGTATACGCTTTATATCTTGTTCATATAAATAGTTTTTCCAGGTATGGCCTGTAAAATATGAAGCATTATCCGATATTATCGCTTCAGGCTTACCTACTTGTATAAAATATTCTTTGCCTAACCATTTCACTATTCCACGAGCAGTGGCTGATTTAAGGCAGTATATTTTTAAATATTTTGAAAAGAGGTCATACACCGCTAAAATGTACTTCAATCCACCCCTGGCTCGTGGGTAGGGTCCTGCTATGTCTATAGATACTAATTGAAGTGGTCGATGAGGCACAATAGGATGCAGTTCAAACCTTGTGGACTTATTTTGAAACTTAGCCTTTTGGCACAGAGGACAAGTCCTGATAATGGTGCGAGTCTGCTGGCTTATCCCTTTAAAATAACAGAATTTGGATAAAATCCTTATTGTTTTGCCTATCCCAGCGTGACCCCAAGCTAAATGCGTGTGCCACACTACAGCTGGGATAGCCTGTTGTGGTATACACACGACTCCGTGGTCATTTGACACACTTGTTTTATAATACAGAATATTATCTACTATTTTGAAATTCTGAACACTTTTAAGATTGGTTCCTTCTTTAATTTTGCTAATTATATCTCCCCAGATCGGATCAGTTTCCTGCAATATAGACATATTCTTACACATGTGTAAAAAGTCCCTCCTATGTACTTTATCTTGTACCAAGAGTATTCGATATTCCTCCGATTGTTCTAAAATATTTGACATTGAGGATTGCCCTAGTGGAAGCCTCGACAAAGCGTCTGCCACAACATTATCTTGTCCCTTTAGGTACATGATTTTTATTTTATATTCCTGTAATGCTAACTAACCTCCATCTTAGCAAGCGGGTATGGTATAATTTGCAAGTCATTAAATAGCTCAGAGCCTGGTGGTCACTGAATACTTTGACTTCCTTACCATAGATATAGTAGTTAAATTTCTTTACCGCCCAGACCACTGCAAGAGCCTCTAATTCGGTAGCAGAATATACTCTCTCGCAGCTGCTTAGTGTGCGGCTGGCAAACTCGATTATTTTTACTGTTGTGGGGTCGTTGCTCCTTTCCCACTGAAATAAACAAGCACCCAGACCGTATGAACACGAATCTGTCGCTATACAAAAATCTTTTGTCATGTCTGGGTGTCGCAATATGTTTGCATTCACCAAGGCGTTTTTGATAGCGTCAAATGCGCGTTGACATTCGTCTGTCCACACCCAGTGCGCATTTTTACGCAACAGGCTCAATAACGACTCGTTATTCATTAATTGGTTCGGGACAAATCGTCTAAAAAAGGATGCTAGACCTATAAATGCCTTGAGCTGTTTCTTAGTTCTAGGACTAGGAAACCCACGAATTGCATCAAGTTTTTTGTTGTCAGGTTTGATGCCTTGTGGTGTTATTATGTGACCTAGGAATTGAATCTGATTACGTCCAAACTTGGATTTATCAAGATTCGCTGTTACCCCTGCTTGCTTAAACCTTTCTAAGACTTTACTCAGTAGTTCTACGTGCTCCTCCCAGGTGGCAGTGGCAATCACTAGATCGTCTACATATACTGTCACCCTTTGCAGCAACTCCGGACCCAAAACCGCGTCAAGGGCTGTTATGAAAACTCCTGCACTTACATTTAGGCCGAAAGGTAGTACCCTAAATTGGTAGCTTCTTCCCCCAAATATAAATGCAGTATATTGTCTCGACTCGGCTGTAAGTAGAATTTGCCAGAAAGAACTTCTCATATCAATAGATGTCAAATATTGCACTCCATGGAATTTTCGAAGTTGCTCATCAAGGTTTTCCGGATGAGTCCTGACAGGTACAATGATTTCATTTATGTCTCTTGCATCCAGTACTAACCGTACCTGTCCGTCAGCTTTTGCTACCGCCACCAATGGACTACTATAAGGGGACAAAGACGGTTCTATTATTCCCCACTCGATCAGTTTTCTTATTTCCTTAGCTACTATTTCCTTCTTGGACCAAGGAATGGAGTATGAGGCTCGACAGTAAGTTTTGTGAGGCTTTACCTCGATCTTGTATTGATATCCCTTAACAACTCCTGGTCGTTCAGAAAATACATCTGCATAATTAGATAATAACTGTACTATTTCCTTCTGTTGAATTGAATTTAAATTTTCGGACTGTGATACTTTGTTCACTAATATATCCATATTCGCCTTTGATTGATCACCTTGTACGTCAGGATTATAGAGATTCTGCCCTGGACAATAATTGTCTAATTGTAGTATCGATTGATTCCTACATTTTATATTTATGGCGTTACAATTAGGTACAGGTACCTCTTCAGATCTAAGCATGGAAAATTCTATTCTCCTACCAGCATTCATCGAACTTAATTTTCCCCGAGAAAGGTCTATTATTGCGTCCCTCTCTCTCAAAAAATCTACCCCCAAAATGCAGGCTACCTTTAAACCCTTTACTACCAGGAATGAGCTCGTTATGGCTTCTTCCCCTATATACATCTCTACCCGCACTTGGAGCTTAATTATTTGTCGCTGTGCACTTATGGCTCCAGTGACTCTACAATTATTCACGGGAAAAGTCAGCATACGCCTTTCCTTCCCCAGTACCTTGAATAAGTCCATACTCATAACACTAACAGTAGCACCTGTATCTATGACCACTTGCACATCAATATTGTTAATTTTAACTTCTATTATCACTTGTACATTGTCCTTGTGTTCCTTTATGCACGTGGATGGTTCGGTTATTAATTCATCTCCCATCTGTACCCCGTCATTATACCTAAGGATACAGATTGTTTTCGGTGTTTTGTTTTGTGTCGGGCTGCTCTCACTCCAAACCGTAGCCGACGATGGAGAGCGTATCTCGGCCGCATCTAGTTTGTTGAATTATTGCTAGTGGATGGGCGTGGCTGCTCTGTGTCATTGACCTCCACTATGTGCACGTTGTGTTGCGTCGGCCGCCACGGCTGCGCAATTGGCGCATTTTGTGGTGGCGGTCGGTTATTGTCATATCTATCACTGTTTTGCCGGTCCGGACTGGGCCTCTGGTTCTGTGGCCAAGTTCGGTTTGCATCATTATAAGTATTAGTGTTGTACGGCCCCCTGGCATTTTTCCATCTATGACTGCTTGGTGGGCCTGTTTCATACCGGTCATCGAACCTCCTTTTCCTATCATTATTCCCCGGTGGTCTATTTCCGTTCCGGTCTCTATCTCTATTTCCGTTTTGTGTATACCCTTGTCTCCTATTATTACCTCCGCCGTTTCTATTACTGGTTAGAGGCGTGTTATTTCTACCATTTCTATAACTATTTCCGTTACTTCTAATCTGTTCAGAGGCCGCCTTAATGTCCTCCTGCATCAGGTCAATTGCGTCCAGAATAGACAAGAAATGTTCCATATCATTTTCGGGCACGTGTATAAGCTTTTCCTTTACATCTATCGGCAAGTGTGATTTCAAAAGTCTGATCAAATCCCGAGATGAAATCTGTTCGTCCCAGTAACGGGTCTTATTAATGTACTTCTCAAAATATTTTCGCAAATTGCCTAATCGTGGAGAATACGGCTCTGGATTATATACTTCCTTCCGTAATCTCTCCTGAATACATGTTGACCAATATTTGGCCAAGAATGCCTTTTCGAATTGCTCATATGTATCGCAACTGTCAGCTGCTTCGGTTGCCCATAACGCAGCATCTCCCTGTATGTAAGACATAACAAACTGTATTTTCTGGGTATGACTCCAAACGCTAGGCAAAATGTTTCTAAATCCCTTGATAAACACTACAGGGTGAACAGATTTCTTCTCCGTTGTAAAGATCTGAAACTGTCGGTTCCTAATCAGACTTTCTTCAATCACTACTTTGGAATGACATTTATTTGTTCCGCTTACATCGGTTGCCTGTCCTGTCTTGCAGTCACAATTGTGTACTGCTGTATTTATATGCCTATCATTGTTGGACTTGGCTGGCGTGACATACGCCAGCGCATCGTCTTGCCGCAAACTTAGCTCCATTTCGGCAAGACGGCGGTCCACACTCCGCTGCCACAGCGGAATGTCCTTTTGCACTATCTTTTTAAGATCTTGCACATCCGCAGTAGAATCCATCTCTCTGGCCTCAATTGCGGCGTGCACTTTCTCATCTAATTCCTTTATGAAGTTACGTTCTACTTTGTGCACATGTTCGATCACTTTGTTCTCAATTACGTGGGTTGTGTTAAGTTCTAGTTGTTCGACCCTATTAGTCAGGACACTGACTTCCTCTACGATATTGGCATTAGCCATTTGAATACTATTTAGTCCTTCGCTTAATGCTTGCACCGTTTTGGGCATGGTTTCATATTTTTGTTTCAAGTTAACAATGTCACTTTGCATAACTTCTAAAGCTTGCATCAACTGCAAGTCCCTCTCATGCATGCGTCGGTCACGCTCTGCTTGTTTGGCATCACGTTCTTTATCACGCTCTGCTTGTTTACATGCAAATTCAGCTACCAATCTCTGGTCACGCTTTGCTTGTTCGGCATCACGTTCTTTATCACGCTCTGCTTGCATTTGTACAAATTCAGCTTGGAAAGTGATCATGCGCTCAAACATATCTTTTAATGATTGCACTTCTGACATCACACCACTCTCTGGTCCGTGCCCAGTGCTTGCGGATGGCTCACTATTTACGCTATCAACTGAATCACTGGGTGGCAGTGGCAACATTTCTTGCCCTTCTGCCCCCAGATTCTCACATTGTACTTCCTGAGCTACGTCACTAACATTACTTTGTGTCCCATTTTCTAACTCGGTATCACTATTAACTAACTGTTGCTCATTATCCATGTTGATATCTTTCTGACTACGCAATCTAACCATAGTAAACAAAAGAAATAAAATCTGAACTAAGTATCCTAACACTTCAGGTTTCACTCACATAAGCACACAAGAAATGGACATTACCCAATACATACGTACTATATACTACAATGACTAACTACTTAAATGTCCTGTTATTTTAAAACAAAGTACTAACAACAAGCACACCACTAATGATCCGAGGACACTGCACGGAGGCTACTTTACTACCTACAGGACAACTACACTGTAGCTTTACCTTTTGGTGATCTATCTTGGGTGCTGCTGCCCCCTGATATTGTGGAAGGTTATTAATTTTTCAAAATAATGAGCTTTCTGCTTCAGCTCCGGATACATAGTGTTCTCATGCAAAAAATCATACACAGGTATTACCACACAATATTGGTTAAGCAATACATACAGTACATGACAAAATTATTAAATGTCCTGCAACAAAGTTCGACTATATTAATTCCCTAGGTATCTCAAGGGTATTTCGTGGCCACTGCATATTCGAGCCCCACGCTGGGCGCCATTTTAATGATATTCTCTTAAAATTGAATCGAGCTTCACGCTGGGTGCCATTTTAACGAAATTACTGGAATGAATGATTTGAAATTTCGTTGAAATAAAAAAAGGAAATAATAATTTTATTTCTTGCTTAAAAGTTAATTTGCCTTAGTGCGAACTTCGTTGTAGAACCACTCTCTTCATTACGTGTGGTAATAAAAAAAACAAATTTTACTTTCTTAAGGATTACGTACATTTAAAGGAAATTATTACGTGCACTCATATTAATTGGATAGTACTATCTGGATAAGAACTGAGTCTCTTAAATCATTCGGCCTTGGCATACACTTTCCAGAATGCAGTGGGTTTTTCTTTTTGTGAAATATTTTTACTGACTTTTATCCCGGCACTAGCCATAGAACACAAGAATATTTTAATTAACAGAAAATGTCTTAATTATTGCCAAGCCGACATTTATCACTGATCAAACCTACTACATTACGCATGTGATTTATAGATGACGTGGGCATGCTCATTTACATAAATAATTCACACTTTTAATGAATACTAATATATTTAGCCCAAACAACAAGTCAACTCACATTAATTCGTACGCTTTGATTAAAGGCGGCAAAGTCCCGACAGATACAAAAGAAGTACATCTTAACTCTGCTGGATAACCACGATGCATACACAACCTTTAGTGCCCACAATGCGGGTTAATGAATCAGGCGCGTCTAATGGGCGCGAGCGTAGCTGCACATCGCGTCTGCTAGAGCGATCAAGGATTAACACTTCCTCACTTCTTCCTCACTTCAGCTGCTCTGTCCACAACTGACCCTTCCTCACTCTAGCGGCTCTGTCCACACACTGACTCTTCCACACACTAGCTGCTCTGTCCACAACTGACCCTTCCTCACTCTAGCGGCTCTGTCCACACAACTAGCTGCTCTGTCCATACAACGACAGAGAGTCTCCACATGCCAAAGATAAACAACGGCACGACTATTACGATTATTAACATTTCTTTGTAAATCGATTTCTAGCAAATATCGCTGATACCGCAAATACTGACACTTTTACATTCACATAATAAATATAGAAATTTCCTATCCTAATACAGAGAAATGTTACAAAAAAATATAATAAAAATAACAAACATATTTCATACCACATTCAGTAATATTAATATATATATATATATATATATATATATATATATATATATATATATATATATATATATATATATATATATATATATATATATAACTTGCCCAGATCGGCGTATATGTTACAAATAAATTGTGAAAATGCCAGGGAACGTTACAGGGGACAGTACAACAGAATTTACAAGTTCTTCATTATGCAAATAAAGGCTTACTTATGAATATCCTAGAAGAAATCGAGATATATGCTCATTTGAAAACCAAATCATCAATGCTGCTCAATGAACAATTAGATTTTCGTGAAAAATATTATTACGACCTTTTTGACGAAATTTTATAATAAAAGCATCTACTCTTTTGTTTTTTAATATAAGATTAGTTATACCCATGGCAAAATCAATGTATGTAAAATATGCAGCATCAGCAGTCTCATCAGTTATTTAGATATACATAATGTGGAACGTACTATTGGCTGCTAACCTAATGCTATAAAGAAGATTGCCATAAAAACTACAGTTAAAACAAGACGATTCTACAGCATGCAACAAAGATGCAAGTGTGATGTAGACGACTCGGTATAATCGATATATACCACAACGCCAAGGATTTTTATCTTTGATGTAACTGGCACTGTAATAGTATTAAGGTTGTCCATAGAGGGCACAGCTATCACACATCGCAATTCACTGTTTTATCCTAAATATAAATAAGTTGTAGACATAACTACTATCTGTTAATCAGATATTTAAATGAATCAATTTTATGTTATTAGTGTATTTCTTACTTTTATACTTTGACGATGGCGTCATATTATGAACGCTGATTGGCAGTTATGAAGTAGTGTGACAGGAAGTAGGCGGAGCCTCTACATATTTAAGCTCGTGCTCAGCACTCATAACCATCAGTTGACTGCACAGCAACAAGGAGAGCTCCACCTACCAACCCAAGGGAGCCAATGGGTATAATTAATTTTATTTTAATTTTATTTCATTTTGTTAAAATTTTAACATCATTAGACTTTTTCATTCATTTAAAGATTGGTATCTAGTATTTCTTAAAATTTATTCACAGGTCTGAGGATGGTTTTATAGAGAAAACCGAAACCGGTTACCCATTAAAACAGACATAGCGTGATCAAGACTGAATTTTAATCAAAATAAAACAGTTATCATCTTCATCTTATGTAAAATGGATTGAGAACTTTTGCAGGGGGTGTGCCCCGATTCTGTCATCATAGTGCGTCGACAATCGTTCGAAAACGGCTAAACAGTATCGCTCTTCCCTTGCAAACAAACGAAAGAGTTCACCTAGTGCTTCGGACGGCGCACCGTACCGTGCGTGGACTCCACACTTTGATGTGTATTACGTGCTATATTCATCGTTTCACTATTTCAGTAGCCAGAGATGTACCAGATATTAAAAACAGTTCCAAGTAACACACATACGAGTTGTTAAGGTTCGGCGAGTGCCACGGCAGCTTTATTGGAAACGTACGCTCGTGGAATAAATGTAAAGTTTTGTCCGGGTCCTCTGAACGTTTGAGTTTCCGGCGGCGTAAGCGGCGTCCGCTTCTGGCCGCCTCGCCTCGCACATTGTCGGCGGGCCTTTGTGGCGGGGCGCATGCGCACTGCGCCGTACTGTTGCCGATGCGCGGCTACCAGCTCCCAGCTACCTGCTTGCTACGTGCTACCTGCTGCTTGCTCGCGCGGAAAGGCTCCCGCCCTGCTGTAATCAGGCACCGCTTCGCCTCTCATTCACGGCCTGCAAAGGCGCTTCCCGGTACCACGCCACGCAGCACACGGCTCGGCGTTCCGCTTCACAGAAACGCACCGCACTTCTCACATGCCGGCATTCCGAGTCCTTTCCCTCCTTTTAACACCAACTGACGGAACACATCCGGTGCAAAGAAATATTTGGCGCCTCCGGTCCTTGTTTCGACCGACACCAGTTGTGCGAAGAGCAAAAATTCACAGTAAAGCGGCACAGTACCGCAGGAGTGGTCGATGCTCTCGTTTTATTATTTTGTCGGCAGAACAGTTTACAACTCATTTTTATTTAACTGTTATAACCCGTTACTGTCGAAATCAGTTATCTTCAAAAGTAAAACTAAAATATAGGAGTAGTCTATTCTAAAACTGTATACAATGGAATGTTCTTGATCATGATCAAAAGCAAGAGTTCTCTGTAATGGTTGACAAATGCGAAAGTTAGTTATGAATAGCAAGCATTTTTTATATAAGTTCGACAAAGTATTGAAGCCACGTGTGATATATTTTTGTTTTGTAGTTTGTTTTATTTTACTACAACGCTCCTCTCATTCACGTTATACAGGGTGTTACAAAAAGGTACGGTCAGACTTTCAGGAAACATTCCTCACACACAAATAAAGAAAAGATGTTATGTGGACATGTGTCCGGAAACGCTTAATTTCCATGTTAGAGCTCATTTTAGTTTCGTTCACCTACACTCAATGGAGCAAGTTATCATGGTTTCATACGGGATACTCTACCTGTGCTGCTAGAACATGTGCCTATACAAGTACGACACAACATGTGGTTCATGCACGATGGAGCTCCTGCACATTTCAGTTGAAGTGTTCGTGCGCTTCTCAACAACAGATTCGGTGACCGATGGATTGGTAGAGGCGGACCAATTCCATGGCCTCCACGCTCTACTGACCTCAACCCTCTTGACTTTCATTTATGGGGGCATTTGAAAGCTCTTGTCTACGCAACCCCGGTACCAAATGTAGAGCTCGTATTGTGGACGGCTGTGATACAATACGCCATTCTCCAGGGCTGCATCAGCGCATCAGGGATTCCATGCGACGGAGGGTGGATGCATGGTATCCTCGCTAACGGAGGACATTTTGAACATTTCCTGTAACAAAGTGTTTGAAGTCACGCTGGTACGTTCTGTTGCTGTGTGTTTCCATTCCATGATTAATGTGATTTGAAGAGAAGTAATAAAATGAGCTCTAACATGGAAAGTAAGCGTTTCCAGACACATGTCCACATAACATATTTTCTTTCTTTGTGTGTGATGAATGTTGCCTGAAAGTTTGGCCGTACCTTTTTGTAACACACTGTACATTAACAATTTTCGAATAAAACCTGAATTCAAATGTTGACAACTTCAGCTTTTCATAAATATTGTTTATGTTTAAGGGATAAACACAACGATGTCTGTGTAGGACAAAGATACTGCGTAGATTACCTGGCCCATTACATACCCTCACTCCAGTTTCTAGACAGTTCACTACTAGTAAGACACTGATCGCATATGTAAAGAAAGCGATCATTTAAGGTAACGCCTGATAGGTATGCAACACATCTAACGCACATGTAATGCGGGTGTGAACTTGAACTGACGAAAGCTACTTGGAGAAATGCCGTAGTCTACGCTGACTTACGTTATAGCACAGTAGCCTACAGCAGTTTTAAAACTCTATGTGTAACTCTAGTTTTACTTCTTTTACTCGACCAATGCGAGCATCTTAAGAAATTACCTAACCAGTGGCCACACATTACAGAACATCGGCCTGTGTTTAGTGCTGTCGTCATACATACGTACCTTTTATGTACGACAACGGCGCTTTACACAGCCCTGCAGATTGTAACGTGTGAGGCTCACCTACGTAACTTCTGTAGATGCTCACGTTGGTCGAGTTACGCATGTCAAAATAAAGAAACCTTTTTGCGACTTGTGGCTGCTCTGCAGTTCTAGTTTCTAACGGTCGCTGTTCCCCTGCAGGCGATTGGCCTCATTCGGCCTAAAATAGTCATTCATACCATAGGAGCAGCTTCCACTCTGGACCAGAATGGCTTTGGTAGATCTTCAGTCTTCTCATCAGGGCTGGCCGCTGCGCTAACTTCAATCCTGGATGCTGGACTCCATCAGTTTGTGCAAGTAGATTCCTTGTGTCGCCGTGAAGAGGCTCTGGTCTACGATATCATCCATAAGGATCGAATCGATTCTGCTCTTCCCGAGTCGTCAGCGGTCTACAGTTCCGCTACATACGCTTATTTAATTTCTTACAGCGTTACTAGTGCTTAACCAAACTCTCGCTGGTCGTTGTTCCGTCTTAACTAGTGCTTCTTGTGTAACGTTACGGAAGCTAACGGAGGGTGGTTCCGTCTACGCTATTCTAACCGTTGTCCCTTAAGTGCTCGCAGTCTCTTACAAGAGTGGCGCTTTGGCTCTTCTGCATGACCTAGTAAAGATGTTGATAAGTTTACGCTATCCAGCTGGCTTCTGGCGACACTTTCCCATGGTTGAGAAAGGCCGACAGTTTTGAACGTAGAAAAACTTTTACTCTCGCCTTCCCTTACTAATTTTGTTGCTTAACACCTGTACTACATTATCTGATGTGTGAGTACATAATTGTAACAAGTTTGTTAACTGGTTATGTACTATAGTCGCAGCTCGCATGTAAAACAGTTGATTATATAGTGGAGTTCTGGTGACACCGATCTGGGTCATCTTCAGATTTGTAAAAATTGTTTTTTGAACACTGCGAATACTTATAGCAATATTCCTCAGTTATGAGTTTGTTTTTGACGGTCAAATACTGATATATCCGTGTCGTGAAATATGAATACACTACTGGCTATTAAAATTGCTACACCACGAAGATGACTTGCTACCGACGCGAAATTTAACCGACAGGAAGAACACGCTGTGATATGCAAATGATTAGCTTTTCAGAGCATTCACACAATGTTGGCGCCGGTGGCGACACCTACAACTTGCTGACATGAGAAAAGTTTCCAACCGATTTCTCATACACAAACAGCAGTTGCCTGGCGTTGCCTCGTGAAATGTTGTTGTGATGCCTCGTGGAAGGAGGATAAATGCGTACCATCACGTTTCCGACTTTGATAAAGGTCGCGATTGTAGTTTATCGTATCGCGACACTGCTGCTCGCGTTGCTCGAGATCCAATGACTGTTAGCAGAATATGGAATCGGTGGATTCAGGAGGGTAATAGGAAACGCCGTGCTGGATCCCAACGGCCTCGTATCACTAGCAGTCGAGATTACAGGCATCTTATGCGCATGGCTGTAACGGATCGTGCAGCCACGTCTCGATCCATGAGTCAACAGATGAGGACGTTTGCAAGACAACAACCATCTGTACGAACAGTTCGACGACGTTTGCAGCAGCATGGACTTTCAGCTCGGAGACCATGGCTGCGGTTACCCTTGATGCTGCATCACAGACAGGAGCGCCTGCGATGGTGTACTCAACGACGAACCTGGGTGCACGAATGGCAAAACGACATTTTTTCGGATAAATACAGGTTCTGTTTACAGCATCATGATGGTCGCATCCGTGTTTGGCGACATCGAAGTGAACGCACATTGGAAGCGTGTATTCGTCATCGCCATATTGGCATATCACCCGTCGTGATGGTATGGGGCGCCATTGGTTACACGTCTCGTTCACCTCTTGTTCGCATTAACGACACTTAGAACTGTGGACGTTACATTTCAGATGTGTTACGACCCTGGCTCTACCATTCATTCGACCCCTGCGAAACCCTACATTTCAGCAGGGTAATGCTCGACCGCATGTAGCAGGTCCTGTACGGGCCTTTCTGGATACAGAAAATGTTCGACTGCTGCCCTGGCCAGCACATTCTCCAGATCTCTCACCAACTGAAAACGTCTTGTCAATGGTGGCCGAGCAACTGGCTCGTCACAATACGCCAGTCACTACTCTTGATGAACTGTGGTATCGCATTGAAGCTGCATGGGTAGCTGTACCTGTACACGCTATCCAAGCTCTGTTTGACTCAATGCCCAGGCGTATCAAGGCCGTTATTACGGCCAGAGGTGGTTGTTCCGGGTACTGATTTCCCAGGGTCTATGCACCCAAACTGCGTGAAAATGTAATCACATGTCAGTTCTAGTATAATATATTTGTCCAATGAATACCCGTTTATCATCTGCATTTCTTCTTGGTGTAGCAGTTTTAATGGCCAGTAGTGTATATTTGCTAGTGCGGAATTTAATATTTCGCTGATGGGTACTGCGTGAAACACGACAGATATCATCCGTTATCCTGTGGAAGCCCCTGCTCACGGAAAAGAGCTGAAACAGAGAGTTTACGTCTACTGCGCCATGGTTTCCTTTAGCGTGTTATTTCTTTCGCTGCGCCTTCTTTTTTCCGCCGCTCTCTGGAGAATTCCCTTCCGCTGGTGCACGAAGATGAGAACTTCGTGATTTATAGCGCCACGTGGCGGCTGGGGCAAGCAGCTCTGTTCATCTGTAAAACAAATGGCTGGCACACGGTACGACTGTGCGGCCAGTGGCGCGCGAGCCGTAACTGCCCCCGCCGGTGCTGGGCTGCGGCGGGCAGTCCACGTGGCACGTGGCTGCAGACAAATGTGGGCGGGTGCGCCGTCCTGACACTCACAGCCGGCCACAGGGCGCCCTTACAGCACATGCGATACATGCGCCTTCTCCAAGAGGGATATCAAATCGAGTCAACAAAAAAATGGCTCTGAGCACTATGGGACTTAACATCTGTGGTCATCAGTCCCCTAGAACTGAGAACTACTGTACTTAAACCTAACTAACCTAAGGACGTCACACACATCCATGCCCAAGGCAGGATTCGAACCGGCGACCGTAGCGGTCACGCGGTTCCAGACTGAAGCGCCTAGAACCGCACGGCCACACCGGCCGGCCAAACGTGTCAACAGATCTTCCAATTCTGTCCTCGCGTAGACTTCAAAAATTCTTACTTTTATTCTGAGGGATTTAATGTGGCTCACCTGACGTTCTCTTCCGCGTTAATCCACTTTTTCCGAGACTAGAATTTACGCTAGAGATCGGAAATGAGCTCCCGTTGGTTGGTTGGATGATGCAAGCGACCACACTGTTAGGTCATCAGTCCCTTTTCGCCGCGCGGGATTAGCCGAGCGGTCTCAGGCGCTGCAGTCATGGACTGTGCGGCTGGTCCCGGTGGAGGTTCGAGTCCTCCCTCGGGCATGGGTGTGTGTGTTTGAACTTAGGATAATTTAGGTTAAGTTGTGTGTAAGCTTAGGGACCGATGACCATAGCAGTTAAGTCCCATAAGATTTCACACACATTTGAACATTTTTGAGTCCCTTTTCCCTCTAACAGCAGGTCTTTATGATTGTAGATCTGAGACAGCCTGCTACGAAAAACCCAGGGGAAAGTCAACGAAGGCGAGATAAGAGACAAAAAGAAGGGAGACAGAGGAAGAAAGGAAGGCAACGTGCCCCGTATGTCGAGCAGCAAAGCCCCCGAAAGCAGAGTGCAGTGAGGGGACACGCATTCCCCAGCCCCCTCCACTTACCAGAGGTACTACACTCAGATATAGCCTAAGAAAGACCAGCAGCACGGACAGTGCAACAGAAACACAGAGAGGCAAAAGAGAAGAGGGGGAAGAAGAGTAAGAGAGCAGATAGTGTGAGGACTGGACTGGACCAGCAAACCCATACAGCTGCTGCCCGGTCTGGGCAGAGGAGGCAAGAAAGTGCTCTGTCAACCGATCAGTGAGCCGATAAGGTTAACTGTCCCTCTCTTAAAGGGAGTGGTTAAAGCCCCCTTCGCGAATAAAACGTCAAACTTAAGTCAGCCACAGAGACATCGTCTCCTAACACTAGGGGTAGCGAGTCAGGGAGATGAGTCCGCCACAGGGTGGCTAAGCCGGGACAGTCCAGCAAGTTATGGACCACCATCAACGGAAACCCAAAGACATTGGGGTGAGTCCTCGTGATTGAGAAGATGACCATGAGTCAGACAGGTATGGCTGATGCGGCACCAGCAAAGGATTGTAAAGTCCTTGAGAGAGGCCTGCATGGAGGACCTCCACAGTTCTTTGTCCCCTTTATCACCCGTAGTTTGTTTGGTGAAGTCAGAATGAAGCATTCCGTTTTCTAGATTCCTAAAACATAATGGCATAGCACCGATCGGAGGTCTCGGAATACCTATCTCAAGGGCAGGTTTACTGGTAGTCAGTTCGCCACTGATGAGATCAATATCATCAACCTTTAGAACACGAAGGTTTACATTTACATCGTAAATGAAATGCAGAATCAGATTCCTCGGTTCTTAACTGCAAAAATAAGTACACTTGATTAAACTTCCTGGCAGATTAAAACTGTGTGTGGGACCGAGACTCGAACTCGGGACCTTTGCCTTTCGCGGGCAAGTGCTTTACCTCGCAGGAGAGTTTCTGTAAGGTTTGGAAGATAAGAGGCGAGGTACTGGCAGAAGTGAAGCTGTGAGGACGGGGTGTGGGTCGAGCTTGGATAGCTCAGATGGTAGAGCAAAAATGGTTCAAATGGCTCTGAGCACTATGGGACACAACTGCTGAGGTCATTAGTCCCCTAGAACTTAGAACTAATTAAACCTAACTAACCTAAGGACATCACAAACGTCCATGCCCGAGGCAGGATTCGAACCTGCGACCGTAGCGGTCTTGCGGTTCCAGGCTGCAGCGCCTTTAACCGCACGGCCACCTCGGCCGGCGATGGTAGAGCACTTTCCCGCGAAAGGCAAAGGTCCCGAGTTCGAGTCTCGGTCCGGCACACGTTTTAATCTGCCAGGAAGTTTCATATCAGCGCACATTCCGCTGCAGAGTGAAAATCTCATTCCGCATGTACACGTGATATTTGTCAATTACAGCTCCACCTACCACGAATGGTAAACAATGATTTGAGTAAACCGTATGTCAGAGTGAGATTTTCACTCTGACAACACCCTTTGCAGCACACTTAAGAGACACCAATCACAAAAATATTATATCAATTACAGAAAGGTAAAATCATGGATGCGATGGAAGAAAAACAAATTTACATCCATCTAAACGACTAATTAGAGTTTTAAATGAACAAAAAGATTTTCTAAATGGAAAATTCCTGGACAACTGTTCTCTTATTTTGCTCTACACTACGACGTATTCCAGGCCAACCAAATCTTTGTGAGTCCTCTGGGTAGTTTTATTTATGGGTGACAGTCCAGTCGGAGAGAACAGGAATTAAAGCACACTCTTGCCTTCTTAACAAAACCAGCCTAGCGTTCAGTTGATGTAATATCGGGAAGGCTGCGCCAGGGCGGCCGGACGATATTGCGGTTACGAGTCCAATTACTGTGCGCGGCGCTCGCTGGGGGGCGCGACCGCAGCCTGGTAACCGCGTCAGCAGCCGGCGCCAGGCAGGTGGGGCGCACCGCTCCACCTCATTTCCGCATTCTTCGGCTCGCCGGAAACCACCGTCGGAGATCCCCGTAGACCTCGAGCGACGGGGGACTCGCGGTAATTGGGGCGTGCCACGCAGGGCGCACTAATCCGTTTGAGCCCTCCATCTGCGCCTAATGCGACGTGCAAGGTGGTGGCCGACGCTCATCTTCCGCTTTGCTGTCGTCTTTGGCACGCGGTTTACTGTACTAACAGGTAAGCGCTGCGAAAGGCAATAAAAGAACCGGTCACATCAAACTAAGAACATTAGTTAAGTTGGCAGTGAAGAACCAGAACAAATCTACAGGGTGACTCAGAAGTCTGTTAACGTACGACAATTTAATACTTCATGGAATAAAATATGTAGAGAGGTAAAAGTTGACACTCATACGTGAAATGACATGGGGTTTTATTGAAACCAGAAGACTATACTAAAGGACCAACCGATGATGCTTCATATGGTGTACATATGTAAGGTATTCTGCCTTACGGCAGGTCTTGTCATGGGTTAAGCCTCTTCCACTTTTGTCTGTCCATAGCCAGTCTTTTCATTTCTGAATATTTGCCACCTTTGATATTGTCCAGCATTTGATATCTTCTTCTCCTCTTCCCCCTTTTTCCCTCCTCCATTACCTCTATTCCTTCTTCCACTAAACAGTCACTCTTCAAACAATGTCCAATCAAGTTCCGATTTCTCTTTCTGATGACTTTCAACATGTTTCTTTCTTCTCCAACTCTTCTTAATACTTCTTCATTCCTTACTCGGTCTTCCCATTTCACTTTTTCCATTCTTCTCCATATCCACATCTCTAGTGGCTCCAATCTTCTTTCATCTACCTTCCTCAATGTCCAGGTCTCCGCATCATATAGTGCAATGCTCCACATGTAACATTTGGCAAGTCTTTTCCTCAGATCTTTGTTTAGTGGTCCACAAAGTAATTTCAGTTTTCACTTGAATCCTTCTTTTGCCATTGCAATTCTTTTCCTAATTTCTGTTGAGCAATACATATCATCCATTATTACACTTCCCGAGTAATTGAAGTTATTCACTTGCTCTATTTCGTCTCCCCCTATTTTCATATGGCGTTTTCTCCCTTTTCCTTAAATTACCATGCTTTTCGTTTTTTTTCTTTTTAATCTTCATTCCATATTCTTCTAATTTTGTGTTTAGATCATCTAACATTTGTTCCATCTCTCTTGCACTCACTTCCATCACAACCATGTCGTCTGCAAGTCTTATACACTCCACTCTCCGACCCCCTATACAAACTCCTCTCATTCCATCAAAACTTTCACTAATAATTTCCTCCAGATATATATTGAACAGTGTTGGTGATACACAACAACCTTGTCTTACACCTCTTCGCAGTTCAATTTCTTCACTCATCACACCTCCTATTCTTACTCTTGCTCTCTGGTTCAAATATAAATTTCTAATTAGCCGTCTATCCCTTCAGCCACTCCATGTTTCCTTAGGCTTTCCATCAGTTTGTCCCATCTGACTCAGTCAAAAGCCTTCTCAAGATCAATGAACACGACATACACCTCCCTTTTGGTTCAAATGGTTGAAATGGCTCTGAGCACTATGGGACTTAACATCTATGGTCATCAGTCCCCTAGAACTTAGAACTACTTAAACCTAACTAACCTAAGGACAGCACACAACACCCAATCATCACGAGGCAGAGAAAATCCCTGACCCCGCCGGGAATCGAACCCGGGAACCCGGGCGTGGGAAGCGAGAACGCTACCGCACGACCACGAGTTGCGGACACCTCCGTTTTCTTCTCCATGTACCTCTCCCCACTCCTCGCCTGAAACCAAATTGTTCATCTCTTATCACGCAATTCAGCTTTCCATATAGCCTGTTGTTGGGCGTTCTCAGCAGGACTTTGGCTGCATGCGATATCAGGCTCACGTTCCTCACACTTGTTGCTGTACTTTTTCTTTTCTATAGGTATTAAGATACTTCCTGTCATGTACATTTGATTACCCCCCCTTAATATGATACAAATGCTATGTATAATTACCATAGCAATTTCTTTTTAGCAAAGACGATGTTGTTTACAGCAAATGCTCTTTATGTGGCTCGGCCGTCATTCGACAACAATACCTGTAGTGGAGGGACAATGTTTTGAACAAAACTGTACACTTCACCAGTAGGTATAGTTATTCTTCATGCCAGATGCTCATCCTGTCGGCCGTCATCCGTCAACAATACCTATAATCGTTGGACGATGTTCCGAACAGCACTGTACGGCATATTAATAGGTATGGTGAGAAACTGCCGACGGATCTTGTATCTTTGCAGTTCTTATGAGATCGGACTATCGCAGCAGACTTGCCACTTCAAGTAAAACCACAATCAGTAATCGCACAGATTGAGGTCCGGAGAACTGGGAGGCCAAGCATGACGGAAGTGGTGGCTCACCAGGTGATCCTCACCAAAAGTTGTGTGCGAGAAAACTTTCACACGTGTAGCAATATGGGACGGAGCGTTATCTTGCATAAAAGTCGTGCATTACAAAAGACGTTTGTCAGTCATGCTATGGATGACACGATTATGAAACACACCGGCGTACCTCACACCTGTCACGTTGACAGTCTGAAAAGCAAAACCCAACATTTCATCGAAGAAAAAAGGGCTGATGACGACTGATGTGGTAAACCCACACCATACCGTCTCGTCATGCAATGGGTTTTGCATGACAGTTCTACGATTTACGGTAGCCCAAATTCAGGTCATTTTATACACGATTCTCATGCGGCGCCATTGATGTGTTGCTGTCCAGCGACGCTTGTTGACCGCTTTTTGCACTCTATTTCAATAAAACCCCATGTTACTTCAGGCATATTTATCACGTTTTAATTCTGCACATCCTCTATTCCTTGAATTAGTGGATCTTCAAATATAACGGACTTTTTGGTCACCCTGTACTACATCTATGTGACTAATCTGAAATTCACTCATGAGTGTTTGCAGAAGATTCATCAAACCACATACACATTACTCCTATACCGTTCCAGCGGGAGAGAAAAGCGGACACTTGAGTCTTTCAGTGCGAGCTCTGATTTATCTGATTTTATTACGACGATCACTTCTCCCTATGCAGGTGGTGCATTATGAGAACGTAGCTGGAGATTGAAACTTCGTGACAAATTCTCGCCGGAACGAATTCTCGCTTATCATATAGATGATGCTCTCTCCTCTAATTCGTGATAATACCAAACACGCTCCCTTTATTGAACCTTTTCGATGTTCCCGGTCATCTGGTAATGGTGCCACAGAGCACAGTAATACTCTATCAGAGGAAAAACAAGGGTAGTGTACGCAGTTTCTTTATTTGTTGTACGTTTTAAGTGATCTGCGAATAAAACTCAGTCTTTGGTTCACCTTCCCCACAACATTGGCTAAGTGATCATTCAAGTTTAAATTGTTCGTAATTATTATCGCCAGGCATTTAGTTGGACTGACAGCTTTTTCGTGTAACAGAAATTGAAAGGATTTCTCTTAGCACCCATGTGGATGACCTCACCCTTTTCGTTATTTAGGTCAACTGCCACTTCCCAACCCATAGGTAAATTCGGGGGCGTGCTGAAATGTAAAGCCTTCGAATTTATTTGTGTGAAAATTCCTAAAGCTTTTTACGTAAAACAAACGTTAATATTCTACATCTTTATTCTTCATGTCCACATATTTGCAATCCTCTGCCGGTACAGGAATCCGAACTGTAGCGTGTGAAATGGCGCTGTGTAACGAATCTATGTCGCTGAATAAGAAACAGTGTGCTGTAACAGCGTTCGTCCACGAATGGGCCTCCCTGTCCTTCACCATGAAACTGCCAGACCACACAAGAGCGCTTCGGTATATGTAAGAGTCCGACGCTTTGGTTTCACTATCATCGATCAACGTCCATACAGTCCCGGCTTGGTCCCATCCGGATTTCATCGGTTTCCACAACTCAAAGAACACCTTCCGTCAACTAAGTTAGACATTCTACAGTGACAGTATCAACAAACTGGCCTCTCGTTGGGAGAAATGTGGTCGTCGCCAGTGCCCGTTAGTGTAACAACACTCTGAGGGTGGCGTGCAATACTGACAAGGAGTGTGCTACGTGCTTTGATACGCAAACAGTTAACACTTCGACGCAATCCCTCAAAGTACAATGACTTTCGCATTCAGATATTCCATTTGCGCGTTGGTTGTCTGTGAGGTTACGTTATGCCTCTTGAAAGAAGCAGTGACGTCTACCAAAACTTGCTGAATTTGATAGCGTCCGAATCGCGGGCTTTTCGCTTCTCATCTTTTGGGGTGTTAGAGGACCTGTATCCATAAGACGCTAGAGAAAACGGCCGAACGGCTTATCAAGTAGCACTCTGCTGCTGAAAAATCATTTCTGCTACATCACATAGAAAGTAAGCTTCTGTTAAGCGGTGAAAACGAAGGATACAGAACCATTTGAGCGACAAAACCGCACTACAACGTTAAAAACAGAAGTGAAGTCATCAAATTTCGTAGGGAACTCACCACAATCACCAGAGTCGCGAGTGATGCAAGATACAAATTACACGCTGAAGCAAATGAAACTGCAGTACAACACAAGACCGACCATACAACTTACTGCAGAATACTTAATACTCAACTAAAGTATACCTAGGATATTATGATAAAGAAACACATGCAACCCTAATGATGAACCTATTGACTGTGTTCACTTCCTCAACCAAAAGTATTTCAGCCCAAACTATGAAAATCTGTACATCTCTCACGTCTTACGCATTTCCGGACATATTTTATTGGTCTTGTTTTTCTTGTTTCGATAAAAACTACCTCTCAAACTCTTTAACATTTTTGTAACACTATTCACACAGGAAGTCCCAAAAGTAACGATTCATTTTCATCAAACATATGTTTAAGTGTAAAATCATACATCCATACATCAAGAACACATTAGAAATCATTGAAGTTCGAAGTGGACACCTTGCATGTCTACACAAAGAAATCACCTTCCCACCGCAGCTAGGAACATGCTCCGTAGTTGATCAGGTGTAATTCTGTTTGCCGCCTGCACAGTCCGCTCACGCGGCTGATGCTAGATATTGATTTGAACCCTATACGTATCAAGAAGAAGTATAGTGTGGTGGGGGGGGGGGGGGGGGAGTGACATCAAATGAACTCGGAGTGCACATATGTGGTATACCTCTACCGATCAACTGTCCAGGCAACATTCAGTTGAGATAATTTCTAACAATGAGAGCAAAATGGAGTGGAGCACCGTCCTGTTGGTCAACAACGGAATTTAGAATTCCATCGGATACCAATTGCTGTATAACGAAAAGCTGAAGCATGTCAAGGTAACTGGTACCTGTTATCGTTTTCTCTGAAAAGTAGAGTGGTCTCTAAACCTCAGTGTCGGTCACCCTAACCATTCGTTTAATTTCGGGGCGTTTACATTCTTCAGTGGCATGAGGATTATTGTCGGCCTATATTCGGCAGTTGTGACGGTTCACAAAACTACCCGTGTGAAGTGTAACTTCATCAGAGCAGAGGAGGCTATGTAGCAGGTTTTCATTTTCCACGGCCCCCAAAGGGTCAGCACACATTTGCATACCTGCGACATAAACTGTCTCCCCCAGGTGATGCTTTATCTGGATGCGGTACGCTTTCTTATCCAGAGTGGAATGTTAAATTCACATCTTAGCCGAGGAACGAAAGCGTCTACGGTTCTATAAATGGCCTCGTCAATGCTGTGGACTGCGTCAGTGGATGTTGATGGTCTTCATGGACGTTCCTGAGTAAGCACACTTCCTCTTCGTCTGAATTGTCTGACAAGATGCCTGATATTGGTCAGTGCTGGTATTGGTGAGTGTTCGTGGTCCTTTTCCATACCTTCGACGGAATAACTCACGTACCTCATACAACGTTTTACAATGTTTCCATGAAACAGTGGGCATTCTCTCTTCTGCAGAAAGCATCTCAAATACATATGAGAAACGAATTGATGAAATTAATGTTTTCATGAAATACGTCGTTATTTTTGGGACATAATTTTCACTTTGACTGTCTGGGAACTCCTGGTAGGAGCAATTCTAGCTCCACAGAGAGAGGTATGGAACGCAGGAGGGACGTACATGAAGAAATGAAACTGAGGGTGGGTCATAAGCTTCGTTGATAAATCCACTGGTAAGAGACTTGCTTGCTAAAGACAAGTTTCGGAGTTCGAGTCCTGGCCCGGCACACAGTACTAGTCTGTCACGAAGTTCCAACATCTTTCTATTAACTGCTATATATATGTATATATGATTCAGATAGAGTAAGGTACATGGCGCACAGGATGGTTCAGGGGTAGTAGTAACTACTCTGGGAGGTGGTAGTATAGTTTGTTTGGTGTAAAACGTTCTGTATAACAAGTGTACAATTTTTATTGGTTACAGAGATGCAGGTTTTGGTATGTAACACAAACACTCACAGAACGTGTTAAGCAAACGAAAATGTTGATAAATTCCACTTCCATATTGAGTACTCTTTAGAATTGTCTTGGCAACACCACGTGCAGCTTTTCTAAGGCCGTACTATTATGAGGGCAGCACTATTCAAACCTATGACATCATCACCAGTGTTTCGTTTTAACTTGTCAACGGCCGTGCCGCAGTGAATACACCGGTTCCCGTCAGATCACCGCAATTAAGCTCCATCGGGCAAGACCAATATTTGCGTGGGTGGCCGTCCCGCTACGCTACGTGCTGTTGACAATTTTCTCTTTCACTTTACGACAGAGGAGGCAGGGTCGGAAGTGGCGTAAGGTACTTGATCACATGTCTTTGCGGCAATGCCACGGATTAAATTCCGTACCTCTCCGCAGTGTGTCCACGTGAGGCCATGGGACACAATTGATGGTGAGCTATCCTTTGGATGGGGAAGTTAACCCAGCGGCCCCTTGATGTTATTCAAGAACCATAGGTTATGTGCTGGTACCGGATTCCTCCTTTGCTCTTCTCTAATAATAATACAATACATACGTGACACAGCACTACATACATATCTCTTACAGGCCGGCCGGTGTGGCCCAGTGAGTCTAGGCGCGTCAGTCTGGAACCGCGCGACCGCTACGGTCGCAAGTTCGAATCCTGCCTTGGGCATGGATGTGTGTGATGTCCTTAGGTTAGTTAGGTTTAAGTAGTTCTAAGTTCTAGGGGACTGATGACCTCAGATATTAAGTCCCATAGTGCTCAGGGTCAGCCATATCTCTTACAGTTACCTTCTCCTTACGAGCACACAAAGCTCACACTTCGCGAAGGAAATGTGCCCATGGATCAGAAGGATAGAAAACATCCTTCTAACTCAGGCGGCTGAAAATGGCCTTCGGGATCTTCCGGCCAGTCATGCTGCACTTTACTTTTACTTTAGTTTTCCCTTGTAAACTTCGCGTTTCAACCATGCCAGTATGCAAGAAGTTGAATACATCAGAATGGGGGAGTCTTGTGACCAAGAAACTTAATCAGTCCATCGCTCCAACTTCTGAGATTAGATTTTGTGTCATTTGACGACTATACTGTGCAGGTTCACAGGTTCCCTCTCATGCTGGGGGAATATATTCATCCCTGAAGCCAAAGGAACCACTTACAACAATGCTTGAAGCTCCTCCTAGATACGGGGCCCCTGTAAACTACGCGTTCAAGCATACCAATTGGCAAAAATTAGAAGGGATAAGGATGGGGGACACTGGTGACCGACGAACGTGACCATATTCTCCGATCATACTTCTGACGTTAGATATTGTGTCACCTGACGGCTAGAATGCGCAGGTTTTAGGTTTCGACTAGTTCTGGAGGAATATACCCATCCTCGAAGCCAAAGGAACTGCTTACAATAATGCTGGAAGCTCCTTGTAGATAACGAAGCAGTAATACAACAGGCTCAATCAAATGATTGTGTGTCTTACCACACCACACCACGCATTTACAGAAAAGCGTTCTTGCAAATGCGTCTCCACAAAGCATGTGACTTTTCGCCGAACAATCCATGTCAGTTACGAATGTATGTTCAAATGCGATACATCTGTTGGCTGCTGCACATGCCTCGCGCAGTTAATCGAAGACACTAGCAAACATTCTTCAACGTGGTACTTGTTCCAAAGGCGGCAGCAGTGTTTCCGTTACAAAATCCATAAAAAAATACCATATGGACATACTCGTCATTTGTAAATACACGTGCAATCCTTAAACGATACAGTGAACTGTAAACTGAAGCAAAGCTCAACAACTTGAACTTCAGATCAATAAACACGTAGGAACTAGAGTAGCAACGTGTGAAATGAAAACTTATCTCTGTATACAGCTGAATTTCTGTTCCAACAGAAACTGAACACGTATTGCATGGAATGTTTTATCCGAACTACTCTATACTATTTTTACAACGTACTAAATATTTGTCATTACTCCTGAAACAATTGCATTTTATACTACAGTTTCTCAAATGCGCCGATCATCATGACGTCAACGATTTTGAACAGACAATTTGCTTCAATATCAGTTTAACATCAGGCTGAAGCCGTGTGGTCTTTGGCGCCATGTCATGGATTGCGCGACCCCTCCCGCCGGAGGTTCGAGTCCTCGGGCATGGGTGTGTGGGTGTTGTTCTTAGCATAAGTTAGTTTAAGTAATGCGTAAGTCAAGGAACCGATGAGCTCAGCAGTTTGGTCCCTTAGGAATTCACACATATTTGAACATTTTTTTTGAACATCAGGCTGAAGCCGGAGGTTTATCACACCCACAAATCGTTATTTTAGTGTCTAATACAGCGCAGAAAATTGTGTGTAACGTTCAATATTCTGCAATAATGTGGAAAGAAAAGTCGATATATGAATTCTGGGAGAACACTTTTGTGGTGACATACTGTGACGGTGCAGTCTTTTTGTTCCTTTGCTTCGTACCAGTGTTTAGTGGAAAAGCAAAAGTGTAGAAAAACATCAACACAGGAGTACCATAAACACAGTCTTACGGCGCTGTTTATATCGAGTCCCTTAACTTCCACTAGTTCACCTTGTACCTACTGATAACAGCGAGTACTTGATAAACTACACATCACAAAACGGCGTTCCCACAGACGGCAATAAATTTTTACATACCCGATGTTGGTGAATGCTCGGTCGGGTTCGCCAGTTTTACAGCAAATTGCCGTCCCGTTTATTAGGTTTTTAATGCGGGTCGTCAAGTTTATCTCTGCGTGCGGTCTGGCGAGCGCTCCGCCGAGATTACCCAGGTCTAGGTATTATTCATTATCTCGCCCGCACAGGCGCCGCGCAGGTTTTACTGCGGCCGCCAACTTGTCCCCTTTGGTCCTCAGACTCCCTTGTTTTACTCCTTTCATTTCTGCAAGGACTCATGCCACCACTCTCTGCCGAATGTCACGCAGTATCATTGGTTTACAGACGACAGATTGCAGAAAGAACGGCTCGTAAAGCAGCTTTTTAAGACATTCCATTGTGATGCAGTTCTAATGAATTCCACGCTCATTTCGTAAATGGTTCAAATGGCTCTGAGCACTATGGGACTTAATATCTGAGGTCATCAGTCCCCTAGAACTTAGAACTACTTAAACCTAACTAACCTAAGAACATCACACACATCCATGCCCGAGCCTGCGACGGTAACGGTCGCGTGGTTCCAGACTGAAGCGCCTAGAACCGTTCGGCCACTCCGGCAGGCTCTTTTCGTAAACCAAATACCTATTGTTAGCTCTCGATCTATTCGTAATCGGTTGCGTCAGAAGAACGGTCTTTTGTTCATCATAACCTAAATTTTAGTGTAAGAAAAGTTAGTTCTGATGTAACATAACAGACACTTTCGACCGCAACATGGAATTGCTTCAAATCAATCGTCCCCTTCCATCGGACCTTTTACTGGAATATACTTCAATATCTTCCTTGTGGTCTGGTTGAAGTTTTCGTATTTAGTTCCACTTTCAGAAATTATTCCCGATATTACTACAATATATTGGAAATGAGAACCAGCTCCTATTCACAGTGACAATAGGTTTTGAGCAAGACAACGTCCATGGACTGACGCTGAATACCTTGGTATGGAGCAGCTGATACCGGTAATTCCTTTCATTTAAACAACAATGTTCTAATTAATATCAATTACTTGAAACACTGACAGAAATGCACAGTAATTTATGAGATTTTTCGCTTTAAATCTAAGCCTAGATTTGTAATCTAAATTTAAAATGCAGTGTTTTGATATACCACGTATGAAAAAAAGCGTTCCGTATTTTTAGAGGCAGTAATATGGATCAAAATAATGAAGACATGTTCAGCAAACATGAGATTTAAAATGGACGCCTTTAGAGCTATGAGCACTTGTCCAATAGGAGAGATGCGTTTCACGTTTGCGAAGATAAACGAGTTTTCATAGCTCATAAGTTGCGCGTTTTAGAGTCGATGTTGACTGCACATTTTAGTCTTTTTTTTTGGTAGATAGTACCAACCTCAAAATATGAAACACTTCTCTTTCGCCCTGTATGTATATGAATAACCTTCTGTGAATTTAGGTTTTGACTTCACTTTAGTGATTTTCGTTTTTACATGTTGTAGTCCCTCTATCCCCATGTCTACCTGGTTACATCACTAACGTATAAACATGATTTTCATGTAAACAGAACCGGCATTCTGTGAGGGTCCGTAAGCCCTGTTTCATAAATTGGGAGAAATGATATTCGAGGAGAACAGCAACAGTTCTGCGATCGTCATCGCATATTTCGCGTAGTAATCGCAAGAATATGATAGGTAGGAAGCGGCACTCAGACTGATTTAATAGACAGTACGAGGATTATTACCCACCAGTTGTCGAAAATGTGTCATTTAATTAACACAACATGTCCTGGGACTACATTATCTCATTATCATAAAACAACGAAAAACAGATCGTTACTTCGCATTACTACACACTAACACACATATGACAACGCAAATCTCTCTACAATGTCCTGTTGTAGTACATACCTTATAATTAATATACTGTTAATTGCAGTGAAAACTAAAAATCAAGCAACAAACAAGCATTGTGAAACATATAAGACTTTTCCTTGTACGTCTCAGTTTGGTGCATAGCTCCCTAACGAAATTATTGGTTCAAGTCAACTTCGCTCACCTACTGAATTCTGTACTATGACGTTACATATATCACAGCCCTAAAAGATGCTGCTACCGATACTAAAATCTTTAAATGCTTATGGATCAAATCATACCAAATCCTAAAAGCTACTCTTGCACCTATACTGCAGTAGTTGCATCCATTGAGAATTACCAATAGGAAACGTTAAATCTTAACGAAAGCTAAGGGGACTAGAATGATGAATCCCAGAAATCCGCCTATCACACTTCTATCATTTCATTTAAGACGATGACGAATTACTCTCTTAAAGCACAAAAAATATCTGATTCCTCTAAATTTGAAAGCAACAAAAATTTTCTTCTACATTCAATACATTCATGCTGTCTCTAATGGTTCCAAACGAATGCTGGTCATTCTTAACATACTGTGCTATCGCCGATGAACTATTCTCTTTAGTATTGTACTCTTTAAACTTTATTTTCAAGTCCTAAACTAAGGATATTTGGCAGCCAGAATCACGTGTTGTAATATTTTTATTATTATTTTATTTCCCTAATGACCAGTTTCAATAGAATCTAACTGTTAGCTTCTGGAAATAATGTTACTGTCACCTACACTCTGTCGAAGTCAGTCTCTGCGGAAATGAAATAAAAATAAACATATCATAACACGCGATCTTGGCTGACAAATATTCCTATTCACCAAGTACAGATCCCTCACAGCAACATGTGCTACTTGCATTAAAGTTTCTCTTCGTCTGAACAACATACTTCATTTCACACTCCCGCCTTTATTTCATAAGCGCCCGCTTTCCCCAACCATTTATCATCTGCGCTAACCTTGTATTTCACCTTCTGCTACAGATAGTTGTCCGGAGTACAGTCTCAACCCCTTTGTTGTTCAATAAATATATGAGACAATTTCTCAGTATGGCATGATTCCATATTTCTCGTTCTGTTGGTTTCTGTATCCTGCCGTTTCATCATCCTTATATCATTTCTTCATCCTTGTTCCTAGGTGTTAACAGAATGGTGCTGGCCCTACGCACAGCCTTTGTGAAGAATGCAATTTAAAGTTTACGGGGTTGGCATTATGTCTTATCAATTACTGCTCTTGTGAGCGTGGCTTTCCTACATTCTAGGTTTGGAACTTTAATAGTGGCAACTATTTATTTACAGCTCGTACAAGATAGATACGTGTTTCGAAGTATTACTGACCTTCAAAGTAGTCATCAGCATTGTGTGTAACCATTGCCAGCGATGTGGAAGTCGTAGGATACTCTTAGCAGTAGCAGTTGTGTTGGCCGGCTGGAGTGGCCGTGCGGTTATAGGCGCTACAGTCTGGAGCCGGGCGACCGCTACGGTCGCAGGTTCGAATCCTCCCTCGGGCATGGATGTGTGTGATGTCCTTAGGTTAGTTAGGTTCAATTAGTTCTAAGTCCTAGGCGACTGATGACCTCAGAAGTTAAGTCGCAAGGTGCTCAGAGCCAGCCAGCCAGCCAACGTTCGAGAGGAGCGCTCTATTGCCCGACGAATTTGTAACACTTCTGAATCGAACGCTGTGAAGTATTTCCTTCAGTTTAGTAATCGAGTTGAACTCTCGGGGGCTTAAGTCAGGGGAGTGCAGTAGATGCTATAGCACTTAGCAGACCGATCAGTCAAACAAATCAGTAACAGCTTGAGCATTGTCCTGCAAAATGACGGTCAGGTCCTGCAGAAAGTGTCATCACTTCTGTCTCTAACCTGGTCGTAGGTTGTGTTACAAAAATGAACAGCACAGGGAAAGAAGTGGTGACACTTTCTGCAGGATCTGACCATAATTTTGCAGGACAATGCTCAAGCACGTACACTGCAAGCTGTTACTGATTTGTTTTAACTGATAGGGCTTCTAAGTGCTATACAACCTACTGCACTCCCCTGAATTAAGCCATCGTGAGTTCAACTCGATTTCTAAAGTGAAGGAAATACTTCGCGACATTCGCTTCAGAACTGCTACAAATTCGTCGGGCAATAGACCGCTCCGATCAAATTGTCAACACAACTGGCACTGCTAAGAGTATCCTATGACTTCCACATCACTGGCAACGCGTTATACACTATACACTATACACAAGCTGTAAATAAATAGTTTCCACTATTGAAGTTCCAACCCTCATATTCCTATCTCTAGCTTGTTATTCCTGCTCTCAGTCACCATATCAAGATAATTAAAAATCGCTGTTCCTCATACTCCGACTGTATATACCATATTAGTATTCATATTTTTAAGGTGTCTCACCAATTCTTTTATTTCTTCCTCTGATTCACGATACACTATATCATCAACATATCTTCTGTACATACGTGTTTTATCACATTGCTAACCATTTTTTTAAACTGTCTCATATACATTCAAAAAGATATCGACCCTGTGCCTGCTAATGCACAACTCACTGCTAAATAAGTTTTTTGTACTTAAACTTATCATTACCGAATGAGGTGGTGCAGTGGTTAGCACACTCGGACGACGGTTCAAACCCGCGTCCGGCCATACTGATTTAGGGTCTCCGTGATTTCCTTAAATCGCTTCAGGCAAATGCTGGGATGGTTCCTTTGAAAGGGCAGGACCGATTTCCTTCCCTATCATTCCCTAATCCGAGCTTGTGCTCAGTCTATAATGACCTTTAAACACTAATCTCCTCCTCTTCTAAGTTTACCACTATCCTTGAAGTAGTTGAGCGATAAGACAAACCTTAACAGTCTTTTAAACTCCTCTATTTCTACCGCATATACTTTAACTTGCTCATGTAAGTTTCTTACTATAACGTCTATGGCTTCTTCAAACAGCACAGATGTATACAAATTTGTTTCGTCTAATGAAGCCAACCTTCCGCCATAATTAAATCTGCCCTCCTGTTTCAGTTGTGCCACCTCCTTACAGTTCTTAACGGAGAATGTTTCACCATAACTGTACCATTTGCACTTAACCGTTTCATTAGTTTTATGCAGTTCCCTTTTGACACTGACGATGTGGCTCCGTTCTGAAGATTAATCTCGGGTCGCCAAAAAAAAACGTTACCGAGTAGATCTGCGGAGCAACAGGGCACCTAATTTGCCTCGTGAGCCAAAATTCCCTCAGGATGTGTGAATTACGGCTGTGGCCTCAAATGGCGATCCGTGCGACGCTAAGCAAGTTCTGAAGATGGACTAATGAATTTTTCAACTTAAACAAACACAATCGCCTATTTTTCGCTCCTTGTGATCAACTTCAGGGGCTACATTTCTGAAAATACTCAGTTTACTACAATATATTACTGTTCACACCTGTAGAAGCTCGCGTCACCTGAGGCTTAGTGTAAATTCTGGTATAAAACTCGATGCGAGTATAAAACTCAGTAGGCAGTGCACAAATGAGGAGCTTGGGAGGCGCCATATTGGGTTTCGCCGCATTTTTCGCATTAGAACTTGCTTGTTATGGCAGTACGCCATTTCAGGACAATGGTACGATGCACAAACAACTCACTGTTGGTACAATTTGTTATAATTGAATGTCAATTAATGAGACATCGGCGGTAACAACCTTCAGAAGATCCTAAAATGAAAGAGATTTGCTGAAAGCTGTATCCGTTCGCTGTAGTGCAGTGGTTACAGACCAGGAGGTACAAAAGCGAAAGAAATAGTTTCGTGTCCTGTTGTACAGACCGTTTATAAATCAATTATATAAAAATAACATTTAATTTTAAAAATGATAAATAGCTTACAGGAATTTTTGATAGAGCACTGAATGTAGTATATCCTCAAGCTCTGTTCGCGTCTAACTCTGTGTTTCTAGCACTCCCAATAGGTCGCATGGGCGAATGAGTTATTCCAGCAGTCATCAGGGGGTCGTATAACAGCGCATTGTTATTTATGGTTTCATGAGTCTAAATCGGCTACTACAGTTCAGAGACAATTCAAGATTAACATTCGGCTATGGAGTGAGCAGAAACCACGTCACGTAACTGAACATGTATGGAACACAAGTAAGATAAATGTCTCTTGCGCTGTAAGCTGTAACAAGATTTACGATCGTTTCTGTTGTGTCGAGTCAACTACAACTGGAAAAGCGTACCTGAACGTGGCTGAAAATTATCTGATGTCTCAATTACAACAGAATACGTGCACAAAATTTATTTACAGCAAGAAGGCGCGCCACCACATTATCATTGTCAAGTTATCGCATATCTCTATTGGAATGTGCCGACTTGGACTGGAGCCGGCCGCGGTGGTCTCGCGGTTCTAGGCGCGCAGTCCGGAACCGTGCGACTGCTACGGTCGCAGGTTCGAATCCTGCCTCGGCCATGGATGTGTGTGATGTCCTTAGGTTAGTTAGGTTTAAGTAGTTCTAAGTTCTAGGGGACTGATAACCACAGCGGTTGAGTCCCATAGTGCTCAGAGCCATTTGAACCACCATTTTGCACTTGGACTGGACGTGGTGGAATAATAACCTACCCACAGCGATCAGCTGATTTAGCCCCAATAGACTTCTGTTTATTGGGTTATAATAGTATAATAGTATTTGTTACTCCACTTGGAGGAACATCGACGATCTGCAACAACGGATAACACAAGGAGTTGCCACCATACATCAGACTTGTCTCGTAAGATTTGGCTGCTAGTTGACTACAGATGGAACGTTTGTTGTGTTACTAAAGGTAGCCACAATGAAGACAGATAAAACTTAAAGATTTACTACATTCAGTGCTGTTTAAAATATTTCAGTAAGTTATTTACTCTTTTTCACAATTTTAGATTACTTCCGTGTAACTAATTTACAAACTCCCTGTATTCGGTTTTTTTGTAAAATATTGCAGGATTTTCTTGCTAACGTACTGGGCGTATGTTCTGTGGTATTTGGTGTTGTGTGTTATTTAAATACAGGAGCGCTCTCTCTCAGGAGTGAGCTTGTAGAATTTTGCGGTGTTAGTCTTATTAAAAAACGAAAAATGTGCCACAAGTGAAACGATCGGCAGTGACATTTGTATCTTTGCTTGTCACAAATATTTGCCTGTTTTCCGAGGGTGAGACTGGAGAGACAGCTAACAGCATAGCGTCCTGTTGCTTGGCGGCCGTAGCGGCTAGGATCTCGGACCCAAAGTAGAAAGGGACCGTGTAGACGGAATAGTGTCCAAGACCCAAAATGAGAATTTCATCTAACAAATCAACATACCTATTATTCAATGGTCAGCTAGCTATAAATCCAAGTCAGAATCGATGGCTCACCAGTTCTTCGGCGTCGTGAGGCGCGATACCTGGGTGTAGTCATCGATCGGTGGTGGAGTTTTGCTCAGCATATTAACTCGGTGACCATGAGATCTTTAGAGCTGTTAAACAACTTGATAGCGATTGGGCATAGAAGGTTTCATCTGCCAATTGATATCATTTATCACAGTTTTGACTTCTGTAGTGGGCTACGGATCGGAAGTATGGGCGCACAGGTTCACCACAGTCATGCTTGCCATGGCCGTGAGGAGGGTGCACCGAAACATGCTCCTGCGCTATTGGGGGCTTACAGGACATCTCCTGGGGGGAGCATTGCTAGTACTCATGGGGCTTTTCCCCTTAGATACTACGCGAACAAGCAGCATAGTACTGGGCCAAAAAGGGCAAAACTGTGGAAATTATGGAGGTTCAGGTCGGGGATAAGTTTACAATCAAAGGAAGGGGGGAATAACTTTGGCAGGAGTATAGCGAGGAGACTGGACGCAGAATCTATCAGTTGTTACCCAGTGTAGGGAATGCCTACAGCTCAAACACTTCAAGCCTAGCAGAGGGCTACTCCATTTCCTCACGGGACGAGGGCCGTACCCGGCATATTCTTTCCGGTTCGGGAACCGGGCTACTCCCTTGTGTGATGTGCTGAGGTCACTCCAGACCATGTGGTTTACAAGTGCCCCCTGTTCGACGATGTGGCTGCTAGATTACAACTGAAACGTCCCCTTTGAACAATTATATACGTGACTGGGCTTAAACTGACACACAATATTTTGTTAGCGCAACGCAATCTGACTTTCAATAATCCCTACAAAAGAATGGGCCCTGACTAACATTAAACTATACCTTTCACAAATCACTTACCTCACAAAAATCTTCGCTACTCAAGCTACTGCAATACAGCGAGCGCCACTACTGCCAGCTAAATAAAAGATTCAAAGTACTGAAGGCACTAACTACTGATAGGCATAGTTAGCAAATGAAAGTTTTTGATAGAGAACAACCAATGTATTTACCTCAATAGTCATAATATACACTCCTGGAAATGGAAAAAAGAACACATTGACACCGGTGTGTCAGACCCACCATACTTGCTCCGGACACTGCGAGAGGGCTGTACAAGCAATGATCACACGCACGGCACAGCGGACACACCAGGAACCGCGGTGTTGGCCGTCGAATGGCGCTAGCTGCGCAGCATTTGTGCACCGCCGCCGTCAGTGTCAGCCAGTTTGCCGTGGCATACGGAGCTCCATCGCAGTCTTTAACACTGGTAGCATGCCGCGACAGCGTGGACGTGAACCGTATGTGCAGTTGACGGACTTTGAGCGAGGGCGTATAGTGGGCATGCGGGAGGCCGGGTGGACGTACCGCCGAATTGCTCAACACGTGGGGCGTGAGGTCTCCACAATACATCGATGTTGTCGCCAGTGGTCGGCGGAAGGTGCACGTGCCCGTTGACCTGGGACCGGACCGCAGCGACGCACGGATGCACGCCAAGACCGTAGGATCCTACGCAGTGCCGTAGGGGACCGCACCGCCACTTCCCAGCAAATTAGGGACACTGTTGCTCCTGGGGTATCGGCGAGGACCATCCGCAACCGTCTCCATGAAGCTGGGCTACGGTCCCGCACACCGTTAGGCCGTCTTCCGCTCACGCCCCAACATCGTGCAGCCCGCCTCCAGTGGTGTCGCGACAGGCGTGAATGGAGGGACGAATGGAGACGTGTCGTCTTCAGCGATGAGAGTCGCTTCTGCCTTGGTGCCAATGATGGTCGTATGCGTGTTTGGCGCCGTGCAGGTGAGCGCCACAATCAGGACTGCATACGACCGAGGCACACAGGGCCAACACCCGGCATCATGGTGTGGGGAGCGATCTCCTACACTGGCCGTACACCACTGGTGATCGTCGAGGGGACACTGAATAGTGCACGGTACATCCAAACCGTCATCGAACCCATCGTTCTACCATTCCTAGACCGGCAAGGGAACTTGCTGTTCCAACAGGACAATGCACGTCAGCATGTATCCCGTGCCACCCAACGTGCTCTAGAAGGTGTAAGTCAACTACCCTGGCCAGCAAGATCTCCGGATCTGTCCCCCATTGAGCATGTTTGGGACTGGATGAAGCGTCGTCTCACGCGGTCTGCACGTCCAGCACGAACGCTGGTCCAACTGAGGCGCCAGGTGGAAATGGCATGGCAAGCCGTTCCACAGGACTACATCCAGCACCTCTACGATCGTCTCCATGGGAGAATAGCAGTCTGCATTGCTGCGAAAGGTGGATATACACTGTACTAGTGCCGACATTGTGCATGCTCTGTTGCCTGTGTCTATGTGCCTGTGGTTCTGTCAGTGTGATCATGTGATGTATCTGACCCCAGGAATGTGTCAATAAAGTTTCCCCTTCCCGGGACAATGAATTCACGGTGTTCTTATTTCAATTTCCAGGAGTGTATATAGCAGTTCATGACAAATTTCAAAACTCCGCCATCTCTCTCCCCACATCCACCACTGCTGGCGGCCCACCTCCAACTGCGCAACGCTGCGCGCTGTTCACATCCAGCTGCCGCTGCCCAACACTACAATGGCAGACAACAATGCAAACTAGCCACAGACTGCACACAGCACAGCCGTAACGCCACCTCTGTGTGAAAGTCACTGGCTGTGCTGTGTGCAGTCTGGCGCACCGCACACCGATAATGACCTGCAGAATTAGGTTAGTTTTTAAGTAGGAAGTAGTTTTCTTTAACAGCTTTTAAGTAGTAGACTGCAGCGAGTTAAGTTCTAGGGCCAGGTCGGTGCCAGGAGTTAGCCCGGTGGGAACGGCCAGACAAAGTAGGTTGGTATTCTCTGGCACATTCGTAACGCTGCAGGAGTGTAGTTTGGCAGAATAGCTAGTAAAAGTAGAGTTAGTGATAAAGAGTAATTGTTGCCCATAGTTCTTAGCTAACACTTCCTGTAGTATTATAGATATGCTGCAAACTATTGTATAAAAATATGACCCAGTAATGTATTAGATGGTCGGTTGTTGTGTTCAAATTATTGAGATATTGTCACAAATATTTGGCTGTTTATTTCTGAATATTTCCCGATTTTCGAGGGCCCGCTCACACATCTTACTTCTGCAAAACCCGATGCCAACACAAAATTCGAAAGCAGTCGAGCAATGAGCCGGGCAAATACAAGTCATTTTGACGTCACTTCCAAGTAGCCCTCGGTTAAAACGAGCTTCTGCCGTTCAGACCAGTACGATGTGACCCTGGTCAGCGTAGCGAGCAGGGGGCAGGACATTTAAGCGTCGTGGAGGAGAGGTGGATTGATCGCGGGCTCAGCCCGCCAGCGCCGCCGGCAGCCGAGACGTGGGGGCAAGGTAGAGGGGTAGGACAGGCCAGGCCGTGTCTGATTTATTCCGCGTAATAAAGGCGCCGGCGCCAGGTAGCGTCCCGCCAGTAAAACACCGTAGCGCCTCCGCCGCCGCCGCCTCCGCCGCCGCCGCCTCCAGCCTTAATTACACGCCGGCGCGAGGGATGTGGCGCTCGACACGGACCCACGATGCCGCTCGGTTTTTTGCGGATCGCAGTTGGCACGCATCCGGACGAGGAAACACAGAGAGCTTCATAGGTGAAAAATGTCTGACGCCTGTTTGGCGCGCGTTACAAATGAGATGCGTCTACATTAGAAAGGGGAGTTTCTCAGATGAAATCTCGTAGGGTTTGCAGGGGTGTGACGGCGTCGTCTTCGAGCAACCTTTAGACACGTTTGTTACTTACGTCCAGGCGACGTGCCGCGATGCTAGTGAAGGTAATCGTTTGTAGATTCCAGGCTCCGGTTGTCGTTCCTCGAGGAAACTTCGAGCGGCCCCATCGCATATCTTTGGAACTGAACAGGCGAACACGTCAAGTGTCACAAACCGATTTCCGAGAAACTTTGCTCTGTGGAAGAGCGCTCAAAATAAGCGAACAAGCGCCTTGGCTTATCTGTAGATATTCGACAGTTTCTGAGAAAACGACGATCAAAGTTTTTGAGTTACTTTATGTGCCTTTCAGGGAGTAAACAATCTGGTCGAAGAGATGGCACGGTGGATGGCGTTGTGGCTTCATAATTTTGCATGCCGTATTCGAAATCTGATTGTTAGTTTCATTTTACTTTTGTTTTTTCATTTAACTACCAAAACCCGCAGAAGATTACTACACGAATGTTCTCCAATGTATATTTAAACAGCGTTGTCATTCGTCTACTAATTGCATGCACGATGAATTAATGAATAAATAAATGGTAAAGTTATTTGAAATTGTTTTCGGTGAAGTTCCTGGAGTGTATCTTGATTCGCAAGCAACTGTAAGCCTCAGTTATTGAAAAAAGTTACCCGCTATGTGTGGTTTGCTGCGAAATTATTTCCAAGGTGTGATATCTCCAGCAGTGGTAACATTTCATTCCCGAGTGAGGTTCGCACGAAGAAATGTCACTGTGGCAAACCAGCCTTCCCACGACGCTTGTGGTGTTTAGAATTTACATGTTTCAAATGTTATTACTATCAGTATCATTCAAAGGAATGCACCAAGTCTTCATGAAGAATAAAATTGAGAATAAGACTTAGAATCAATATAAGAATCTGAGAATTTAAAGAGATTGTAACCCCTGAAAATACCATACACACAAATATTATAGAATAAATATGTGGCACTTACTGTGAAACCCAGTTGCAATTTCACAATTAACGTAACGCCCTTGTATCCCCTAGCTCGATAAGAAACATTTAGGTAGTAACCGTCTATAGACACGGGTAACTCAATGAAAAAAATAAAATAAAATAAATAAAAACAGTAATCTGGTTTCCATCATGGAACACGAAAGTTAGAGGCCGCGGGCTAACCACTCTCACTAGTTAGGTTGAGGTCATTGCGCGCTAAAAGGCTTCTACACTTCTTCGAAAAATTTTACGGTCGGTTTCTCAGAAACGGTCGATTATTTACGGATAATCCGAGGCATATGTTCGCTTATTTGGGCTCCTCTTCCACTGAGCGAAGCTTCTGGGAAATCGTATTGTGCCACTTGCCGTGTTCTCCACGTGAGTGTCCCAGGCGCTCGTGAGGGATGCTGCAGTGGCTAAATGATGCGCCAAGTTCCAGTGCTTTCAATCCATAAGTTCCGCTATTTGCGTCACCCCAAATCTCTTTTTACACCATAGCCTTTCTCGTCCCAGTGGACTACTCGGGGCAAGTGACTCAACTTGTAAGATATCCGTGATCCCACGAACATAGATATTACTCTCTGACACCCAGGTCGATAGCTGACAGGAGTCGATTGCAGAAGCCAGTGAGATTAGTGTCGAGTGAAAGCAGTACTGGGAAGACTGACAAAAAAAAAAAAAAAATGGCGGTCGAGCTGAGTACGGTGTCAATGTCGGATGTGCTGAGTGAGGAGTAAATTGTAAATTCTCCGGAGTTTGACAAATGAGTGCGTCCCCTTATCGTCGTGGGGTTGACCCTCATCAATACCTATTCGCGAGTGATATGAAACCAAAAGTGACAAGTGCGGAATTACGTGTTTCGCGTCAACCGCGTCGGCCCGCAGCAACCATGGATTGCAGTGAGGATTGTTGTGAATGTTAACCATCATCATTGCGTATGACAAAGTACTTAAAATCAGCAACCAATAAAAGATATTACAGTAATTAAACGTGTAAGGCGAAGGTAGAAACTGCCTCAGAATATGTGTGTTAATAGAAAATACATATCAGTTTGTATATCGCAACCTTTGTGTTCTTTAACAATAGAAAAACTTTCAATCATTAACTATTCCGTCTCAGAACAGCCGCACTCTGTTGAAATACCACCGAAACCACAGCAGAAAAACCGATGGCTTTTCATCCATTAAGCACACGGTCATATATTCATAATAATTAACTGTTTGGCGGCTTCGGTAAATCACACAAAACCCAATAAAGGATATAACGGGGTATTTCTAATTGCAGTGCCTCTTCGCGTACTAAGATTTGGTTGTCACAAGTTCTCGTTTTTGTTTCCATGCGACGATGCCAAAATCGCGTGTCTTTATTGCAGTTTAGCGCTAATATTTTTATTAGCGGACTATTTCCGTTGTACATTAGCGGAATGTCGCAGAATTAAAGAGAACATCACAATCACGTTCAAATGATGGCGCGTCCGCATTCAAAATCAACAAACACCACGTCCCTTAACCCAGACCTCACTTAAGCCAGTAACGAACGTCAGTCGTTTCGGGATCCTGTTAACAAAATCATTAAGTAAATACACACGATAGTAATTTTTATTAATGACCAAAGCAAAATGTATAACGGAGGTCCTTTACCAAAGCACTATGGTAAAATATCCACTCTGCTAAGAAATGAGAGGAGGGTAAAAGTGTTGTTCAAATATGATTAAACGTCAACATTTAGCTGTAGAAAATATGTATATTTTTCTTCCATAGTTCGCTGTTTTTATTATTTCAAACTGCTCAGTTTCGGGCAGTGTTGCTCATCTTCAGATAAATTCTCGTTATTACTTAGCAACCATTCTTAACGGAACTATTAGCTCTGGTTCATATGACTGAGAGTCCCCTTAAGACTGGAGGTAACTAAGAGAAATGATCTGAAGATGGGCGACACTAGCGGAAACCGGGCAATTAAAACAGTGATCGTCAAAAGGAAAATAAACCTATTTTCTACACTTAAGGATCGCGAACAACTCACTGTGACAAGTATGTCCGGTTTCGAAAAATATTTATTTGTTCCGGAAAATATATCCATACAAACGTATCAAACTATATTTGAAAGGCATACTTTATCTTCAGTGTGTTATTTTACTACTAAGCGGCAAATAAGTTGGCTTTTCTTTATCCAAGTACAGTAAAACCAAAATCATGTTCCATTTTCACATATTTTTTACCTCTTAAGGGAAGAATACTCTTGGCAAAAATATAGTCTTCTTCCAAACTTCGCCATGCGAGACAAAAACAAAGCAAACGATTAGAGATTAAGAAGGCGCGAAATACGAAATGCCTTACCATAGCATGATTAAGCGTGGCCAGACACTATTTTAACACGACGCCAGCTTTTCCAGTCGGTACCCTGCTGTTTCTGTTAACACGCTGTTTTTGCCACATACAAGGTTTTATAACTCTACACTTAAAGCAGTCAACTGATCGTTGGCGTTAGCGACGCATTCGCGACGGTTTTCGCGGCTGGTTTACTCAGTAGCGTGTGCCTTGCACTGGGCAAGAGTAGTCGATTTAGATGAAGTGCTTGAGGTTAATCCAGAACCGTTAATGCAGAATTTAGGATAACGCGGGATCCCATGAGCACCTCGCTGCCAGTAGACTACAGTGAGCATGACAATTAAATATTGTATGTTCAGATGTGAACATGTGGCACTTTCCTGTAATTGCTCACATGTTTCAATTACAATAGTCGCATCTGGACACTGAAATGAATCAATGGTTAAAGGTGAAAATTTGTGGAGGAACGAGACTCGACCCTGGATTTTTGCCTTACGCAAGCCGTCGCTTTATCCACCTCCGCCATCCGAGCAGGCTTCCCTTCCGACCCAAATTCCTACCGTTAGACTCAATAACGAAGCGTCACCCACCCGTGAACACCTTACTCTCTGCCCCTTCCCGTAAGAGAATCCGCACTGAAAGAAAGAATCTCGGTCGTCGTCGTATGAGCCAAATCATTATGACCACCAGCTTAATACGTTGTTTGTCCGTCATTGGAATGAAATATATCACTGATACTGCTCTTCAGGGATTGGACACACTGTTTGTGAATGTATCTGTCATTAGATGTCTATGCACAGGTCATCCAACTTGCGTAAATAAAGAGCCGCTGATTTGTATACGCAGTGGAGGCGCCCGATAGCAACTAAAAGGGTTCCAAAGGATTTACAAATGGTCCAAATGGCTCTGAGCACTGTGGGACTTAACATCTGAGGTCATCAGTCCCGTAGACTTATAATTACTTACACACATCCATGACCGAGGCAGGATTCGAACCTGCGACCGTAGCAGCAGCGCGGTTCCGGACTAAAGCACCTAGAACCGCTTGGCTACAACGGCCGGCTAGGATTTACATCAGGAGCCGAAACATCAACGTAAATTTACTATAATATTCCTCAAACCACTGCAGCACGTTTCTGGTTCCAACACATAGACACTTACACTGCTGAAAGACGACATCGCCATCGAGGAAGACATCAAGCATGGAAGAAAGCAGGTGGTTCGCAGCTGTCAGAGTTTCTACATCTGGAAGACAATGTCTATTCAAATTTCACACCAGTCGCATAAGAGTGGCGCTAATAGCACCACTTTGAGGATAGATTTCACGTTTGCTTTAAATACATGTTGTAACGGTCATGAGCCTTAGGTACCCTTGTGTTTGATCGTGGCGGGTTGATGACTTCCGCGATACTGCAGAAATACTTGGCAGGAATGTAGCCACTGTACATGATTACTGGCAGCTGTGGTCACGAGAATGTGCAGTCATAAGAAGACCGGGCTCCGGATGGCCATGTGCCACTACCCGGAGAGGCCATCGCGATCGCCATATGGCTCTGGCGCATCGTACTGCATCTGCAGCTGGCATCGCAGTGACACGGCCGTTATAAATCGGTTACTTCAAGGACAGCTATGATCCACCTTTTGCACCTTCAGACGTGTCAAGCGAGAACTCATTGGAGGGTTGTGTGGAGGTCCTTTAAATGGTTCAAATGGCTCTGAGGTCATCAGTCCCTCAGAACTTAGAACTACTTTAACGTAACTAACCTAAGGACATCACAAAATCCATGCCCGAGGCAGAATTCCAATCTGCGACCTAGCGGTCGGGAGGTTCCAAACTGTAGCGCCTAGAACCGCTCGGCCACCCCGGCCGGCACTGTGGAGATCTGTTGTGCTTTCTGATGAAAGGTGGTGTTCCGCCTCGGTGCCATTGATGGCAATGTCTGCATACTAGACACATTGGATCTACAGCTGGTGTTATGGTCTGGGGTGCGATTTCGTAAGGCAGCAGGAGCACTCTCGTGGTCATCACAAGCAACCTGACCCCAAAATTGTACATCAGGCTGGTAGCTCGACCTGCCGTCCTGCCATTCATGAATAGCATACCAAGGGGTTTTTTTCCAGCACAATAACGCTCGCCCACATACCGCTGTTGCAACCCAAGATGCTCTACAGAAAGTCGACATTTTGCCTTGGCCGCCTCAATCAGTAGATCTTTCTCCAGTCGAGCACATGGAACATCAACGGACGTCAATGCCCCCGCAGGCCGGTGTGGCCGAGCGGTTCTAGACGCTTCAGTCTGGAACCGCGCGACCGCTACGGTGTTTGCTGCGAAAGAAGTCTTAGAAACACTTTAGGGCAATTTTCCAGGCGGTATGCAATGCCATTGACACGAGCTTGTGTGAGCCCTGTACGCCGTCGTTTACGCTTCTTACCTTGAACACTTCCCGTTTCACGAAAATTATTCACTAATTTGTGAACTACATCACGATTCGGAACTCTAACACCTGGAAACTTATGTCCAAACAATCTCCGACCAGTACGAGCGGACACCGTACGCACTTAACGAATCGTAAATAAACACTCATTCTGGAATTGAATAATTCTCTCTTGCCATTGTTGGGTTCGCGAAGTTCACTGTTACATTCGTGATGTCTGTTTCACTGCTCGAGTGACACTGGCTGACAAGGCGTATGCCTGTACGGCCTTCAGGTTAAAATCCTCTAGTATGATAACAGAAAAAATATAAGTTAAATATATTTCATTTTTTTCAATTTTAATCTGATAATTATGTATGTATTGTGTTTCATACTAGAATGTCTTGTTCCCAGTTTGGCATAGCTTTGCCACAGGAAACACGAAAGCGGTCGAAGACGTCCGTCTTCTGGTCGGCTCCTGATCGTTGTCAGAAGAAGGCTAGTTTTCGATTACACAAAGGCTTCTATTCTTTGGAATAGAGCAACCCGGATTTCTTTACGTAATCAGTATGAATTTTATAATTATCTAAGGACCTTTAACAATGAACAATAAAAAAATGCATTTGCAAATGAAATCATTAATAAATGAGGCAGCTATGAGTTGTATAGAAGACAAGGAGGGGCCTTCTGTCCACGACCAGGATGCCGCAGTATTCTCTGCTGTAGTAAAGGCTGTTTCACATTTACAAAATTAATATGACGTGAAGGTAAAAAAATAAAGGAAAAGAATAGAATAAGAAATATGGTGTACACTAAATATATTCAAACAATTCTCACAAGCAATTAGAGCTTACATAAGTAAATTTGCTAACTGTATGGTGCGATCAGGTTTCAGCCTGTCCTTTACTAGCTTCTTGGTTCACGTTTTTATCACAATTTACAGTCATTACTTTTCTCCTTCCTACGAGACAATTCTTGCACCGTTCAACACCTCCATAATAACAACTTGCCGGTTTACAGTATCGAACATAAATTACTCGAATTTTATTAATTAATTACTGTTGTCTGCGCGCTGGCAAGACCGCTCACTTTTATGGCATAAAGACGACCTTCTTTAAGCTTTCACTTACAAACAGAAGTACGATAAAATCTGAAGATCTACAAAGGTTATAACTGTCATATTTTATTTAGATCGAAGCGGAACGTTCAGTTCAGCTTCTGTTAAAATGTTTCTTTAACTGCGCAATCGATGTATTAGCGTCCGCGCTAGATGCGGATCTTTACAATTACGACGGAAATCCCAATGATATTACAACCCACAAAAAGGGTTGAGGGGGGGAGGGGGCATAGTGCCGTCCCGCGGAACGTACTCGACCGGCAGGCGCGGCTTCCGTGGCCAGCCTGCAATACCCCGGGCAGGCGGTCATCAGATAAATGGAACATCCTGTAGATGTAGATGTGAACATATGCAGGACGCTATCGAGCACCACCTCAGCGTCCAGAAACCACCAGTCGATAATTTACGGGAAATGCGTCACCTGTGCGTAGATCTCCAGAAATCTACCAAGGACCTATCGAATTCATGCCTCGAAGAATTCTGATGTACTGCGTGATCGACCAACCAACCAGTAGGAAATAGACTGTTTTGGCTCATCAGCGAATTGCAACCAAGCCGACAGTCCAGCTACGACGTGACATACGAACTACAGAGAGTCGTACTTGGCCCCTGTGCACCGCAGACAGTGAACGGGAAGTGGCGCACTACATCGCAGAGTGCAGTGAGCCCGCCTGGAGGCAGGTGCAGCCAGCCAGCAGACGGCGCCAGGTGCGAGGCGCCCTACCTCCGCCTCCGGCTCCAGCTCCAGCTGGCTCCAGCGCGGCTCCAGAGCGGCGGGCGCGCTCATTAGCAGGGCGTGGCATGGCGGGCTCAGGTGCGCGCGCGCCGCCCTCTCCCAATTTAATTACCGCTGCGACCCGCGCAGCTCCTCTCGGCGCAGACACCGAGCCAGCCAGCCGTCTGATCGCCTCACAGCCCGTATCCAGCGTATGCACCAGCAGCGGTCCCGACGCGACCGAGCGGAGGCCTTGCATCCATTTCGGGACATCTCGCAAATTCCTCTCATCTGCTCCTCTGTATTTTCTTCCTTGGCGTCTGTGACTCGACCGACCATGGTACTTCGCACAGTAAATTGGTTGTCTAGGGAATATCATCTCAACTGTGTGCCTACATTTGTGATTTCTTGTCAGAAACGTCGTAGGTCGTGGTGACTGACGTAAAGATATCTAGTGAAACCGAAGTTATAAGGCCTGTGCACAAATTCGAAGTATTCTTTCATAAGATTTAGTAAACAGATCAGATACACGTAACAGAGACTTTATTCATCAATAGGTCGGCCGCTGTAGCCGAGTGGTTCTAGGCGCTTCAGTCTGGAACCGCGCTGCTGCTACGGTCGCAGGTTCGAATCGTGCCTCGGGCATGGATGTGTGTGATGTCCTTAGGACCTTTGGTTAAGTACTTCTAGGTCATAGGGGACTGATGTTAAGACCCATAGTGCTTAGAGCCATTTTGAACCATTTTTATTCATCAATAACATATTCTCCTTCACTAAACAGTCCGTCAAAGCTGGGGTAGCTTTCTGTTTCCACGACTGTAGAAATCACATGGTTTTGAGGCGAAGAAACCGTCGATACATGCTCGCAGAGCATTGTCACGTGCAAAGGAAGTTCCAGTTCGGTATACAACGGAAAATGCGAAAATATGAGGGCGCAGGATCAGGTGAATAAGTTGGTAGTGGAATCACTTCCGAACCCAAGCCCTGTATAGTGTTTGTCTGTCTAGCAAAATGGGCATGGGCGTTATCGTGGCTCTGAGCAGTATGGGACTTAACATCTGAGGTCATCAGTCCACTAGAGCTTAGAACTACTGAAACCTAACTAACCTAAGGATATCACACACATCCATGCCCGAGACAGGATTCGAACCTGCGACAGTAGCGATCGTTATCGTGCTGTAGCATCAATTCACGCATTCTTCCTGGTTGTTGCTCTTGGACTGCGCCTGCAAGATGTCTCAGAAAATAAATGTCTGTAGTGATGTGTAACTTCGGGGAAGCAATTCGTTGTGCACCATACCGTCGCTGTTCCACCAGATGCACAACTTTACCTTTTCCATATCTTTTGTGGACCGGGGGGGGGGGGGGGGTTGCTTGGTTTCGGCTCAAACACTAGTTACTTTTCCTTATGTTGTCATAAGGACACCATTTTCCGTCACCAGTAAACTAAGCAGGATAAGAATGTTCGGTGTTGTTCAGGAGCCAACTGATCACTAGCCGGCAACGAAGAACATACCGCTACTTGATAATTTTTCTGATTTTGGGTTAGAGCATGTGGTACCCACACACACAGTTTTTGAACGTTACTCACTGCATGCAAACGTCGCATGATTGTGGAATTATCACAGTTCATCACATCTGCTAATTCTCGAGTCCACTCTTCATCAAACCCCAAAGGCATTCCTAAACGTGGAGAGTCACTGATGTCAAAACGGTTCTTCTTAAAACGAGAAAAGCATTTCACTGCCGTAGTCTGTCCAGTGTTATTATCCCCATACAAGACGCAAATGTTTTTGGTTGCATCCGCTACCGTCACTTCTCTACTGAACTTAAATGGTAGAATATGTAGAAAATGTTCAGGTATCTCCACTTGACACTCCATTTTCTAGTGTCCAAAGCGCCAATCACTAACTCCAAATGACAAAAGACAACATGCGAACTTAAATAGCAACAGCGAACAACAAATAAAAATTATAGTCGCTAAATAAACCCATAGCAACCGGAATACCAACGTACAAAACCAAAGCGCTACGAACCTAAGCACTAACCTAACATATCCACGTCGTCCTCCAGGGAAGCATTATGCATTAGGAAGTTGCAGAGGTCTCGACAGTGTACTACCAAGGAAATGGAATAGGAAGTACAAATCAGCCGTCAAATTAAAGATACATCATTGACATCTATTTGCTGTACGATTTGGAATATATACTGTATTCAATAAACCCGCCTCCATAATCGAGGCTGCTATCGCTAAACTGTGCGGTATTGAGCCGACAAGTGAAGGAGAGATGGAATGAAATTCCCTATCAGCAGCCCTTGCACGAATGTTCTCGATTCAATTACAAATCTCTCCACAGTGTCTCGTGTAGTGATAGCATGTGATACTGATGATGATGATCCGTCCATCGGATGGGCAGGTGAAGCCTGTGACCACCTTGGTGCTATTCCTGGTTTCACTCATCATCATACGCCACACACGTAACACTGCACTTTGCGCACATCCATTACACTCACATACACACCATCAGTACACATACGATACAGCTATTGCTTGTAGGCAAGACAAGGGGTCCATATGAGCCGACGAAGAACATTCGTACAGGTGGCAGGGGGGAGGGGGGGGGGGGGTTAAGCCACCCCATGGAACTTCCCAGCCGACAATGCCATACGACATTTACAGTTCTTAGTTCGAAGAAACCGATCTGTTGACACATAACCATCACAGGTTTAGAATATGTAGGTCTTGTGCAACGAATCTGGCTCCTTATCCACACGAAGTTACGAACGCTGTCGACAGCGCATCACAATCAGCATGTAACCAAACTACGAGCCTATGGAGAATCATCTCAGCTGTGTGACTGTATCCATCATTTCCTGTTCGAATGCACGCAGTTCGCATCAATTAACGGGAAGTGAGCTAGTGAAACAGAAGCAATATTTATAGGGTTCCCCAAGGAAGCATTATAGCCCCTTTGCTGTTCTTAATTTATATGAATCATTTAGAAGTCAATTTCAGCAGTGATCTTAGTTTCTTGTAGATGGTGTTGTCGTTTACCGTCTTGAAAAGTCATCAGACTATCAAAACGAACTGCAAAATGGTTTGACATAATAGTTACTATTAAAATCAGTCTTGATTACAAATTTATTTGTTCTGGTAACCGGTTTCGACCACGTTGTGGTTAAATACAAAGTATGATGAGAGGGCTATATTCACTAAAGAAAATTATTTAAAATTACGAAGTTATAAAACAATGAATTACCAAAATGCTATATGCGGAGGAGCCTCCTTCTGGTGGTAAATCACTGCTAGGTAGAGCAGCGCACGTCTTACTTATATACTGCAGGCTCCGCCCACTTTTGACAGAATGATGTCACCGCTAAGTAGTGAGTTAAAAGACAAGCAACACGTAACATTTCGTAATTAAAACAACAATGACAAGAATGAAACATAAAACTGCATGGAACTAAGTTGGTTCTACAGCTATTGTCAGATAAAATATGTAAAAATATTAAACATATGAGATAAATAAAAATCGTTTCGACAGTACGTGGGTTGCCCTCTCTGGGCCTGTAGGAGAACCAATTAGAAGCTACTGGTTGCCATGGTAAGTATAGACGCCATTCCAAAGATGTGGCAGCAGGCTACTCTCCAGCGAGGTTGTTGTAATATCGATAGGCAAACACTGTCACGTCAGACGACGTACCATGAACAGCAGCGTGTTGTTATGGAAACGATAGACGCTCTACCAGGGTTCATTCCATTAAGGTAGCTGCAAAAATTGTTGACTGACTACACAGATACAATTTCAAGGTATAACAAGAGACATCCATTTGTGTAGATTATTCGATAGATAATAATTAGTTCTTGCAGCTGAAAAGTAAGCGGCTACCAGAATAAATAAATTTGTGATAAAGACTGATTTAAGTAGTAAATATTAATAATAACATTGATCACTGTCTGCTCCCACGGTGTATTCAAAGGTTTGACATAATATCTTCAAGGTGCATTTAACACTGAACAATAAAAAGTGTGGGTTCCTCCACATTAGTAGTCCTACTATGAAAGCTACATTATTCAAGTTTATAGGCTTGTACATCTAGCATCAGGTTGACACAAATAATTTTCACTTTAGGTCGGGCCATAAAACATTAAAACAACCACTGTCTTTGAAATGGTTCTCTTCAAACCTGAAGAGACATGGTTCAGTGTTTCATAACGACGCTGCCAAACACCGAAAATTATTTTATTCAAAATTCTATTAAATGTCGGTTATGCGATAAAGCACATGTATTTAAAGATTTGCGATTCAGCTAAATACCTTGCGATTATAATTATGAGAACTGAAACTAGAACAGTTACATAGGAAACGTTGTGGAGACGGTGTACCTAAGGCTGTGTTTTATTGGTAGAACACATAGGTGATTCAGATCTACTAAAGAGGCTGCCTACAATTGATAGAGGACATCGAGAAATTTCCAAGAAGGGAATCTCGTTTTGTGTTATCACGAAATAGGGGAGAGAGTATCTCGGAAACGATAAGCGCATTGCGGTGACGGTCACTATAACTAAAGAGTCTTTCACTGCCGCGAAATCTTTACATAAGATTTCCAATCACCAACATTCTCTTCTGAATGGCCAAATATTTTGAAGGCCTAGGAAGATAGGAAGAAATCAATACAGTGATAAAATAAGAGGTATCACATTGCGTAAATTTTACCATAGAATTTACTGAACCGCTGTTTCATTGAAAAGCGGAATTTCGGTTGCTGCTTTCGGTCATCAGTGTTCTGAGGTTTCATTGAGTCTGCGACAATTCTGCTCTCTTTGTAATAATAGTCCTTATACATAGAAATTTTACATGGCTGATGCGTGCAGATCAACAAGCGGTGTACGTCCCAAAATCTCGAGCCACGAAGTTTAGGAATGACCAAGAGTAGGTCAGAGTAGCACAGCGAACGTTTTCAGCTATTTGTTTTAAATATTAAGCGTTCTGTTTTCCCCAGCTTCCTCCATACCCGAGGTCCCAAATGCACACCTCTGCGGTGGCGATGGACTAGGAGGGAGCAGTTAGGAATCGTGGTGGTGAAAGAAATTACCTCCATCAGTATTTGCTAGGGAAGTGCAGCAGAGGTGGTGGCGTAAATCTCCTGATCAACTGACTTTCTACACTCCTGGAAATGGAAAAAAGAACACATTGACACCGGTGTGTCAGACCCACCATACTTGCTCCGGACACTGCGAGAGGGCTGTACAAGCAATGATCACACGCACGGCACAGCGGACACACCAGGAACCGCGGTGTTGGCCGTCGAATGGCGCTAGCTGCGCAGCATTTGTGCACCGCCGCCGTCAGTGTCAGCCAGTTTGCCGTGGCATACGGAGCTCCACCGCAGTCTTTAACACTGGTAGCATGCCGCGACAGCGTGGACGTGAACCGTATGTGCAGTTGACGGACTTTGAGCGAGGGCGTATAGTGGGCATGCGGGAGGCCGGGTGGACGTACCGCCGAATTGCTCAACACGTGGGGCGTGAGGTCTCCACAGTACATCGATGTTGTCGCCAGTGGTCGGCGGAAGGTGCACGTGCCCGTCGACCTGGGACCGGACCGCAGCGACGCACGGATGCACGCCAAGACCGTAGGATCCTACGCAGTGCCGTATATGACCGCACCGCCACTTCCCGGCACATTAGGGACACTGTTGCTCCTGGGGTATCGGCGAGGACCATTCGCAACCGTCTCCATGAAGCTTGGCTACGGTCCCGCACACCGTTAGGCCGTCTTCCGCTCACGCCCCAACATCGTGCAGCCCGCCTCCAGTGGTGTCGCGACAGGCGTGAATGGAGGGACGAATGGAGACGTGTCGTCTTCAGCGATGAGAGTCGCTTCTGCCTTGGTGCCAATGATGGTCGTATGCGTGTTTGGCGCCGTGCAGGTGAGCGCCACAATCAGGACTGCATACGACCGAGCCACACAGGGCCAACACCCGGCATCATGGTGTGGGGAGCGATCTCCTACACTGGCCGTACACCACTGGTGATCGTCGAGGGGACACTGAATAGTGCACGGTACATCCAAACCGTCATCGAACCCATCGTTCTACCATTCCTAGACCGGCAAGGGAACTTGCTGTTCCAACAGGACAATGCACGTCCGCATGTATCCCGTGCCACCCAACGTGCTCTAGAAGGTGTAAGTCAACTACCCTGGCCAGCAAGATCTCCGGATCTGTCCCCCATTGAGCATGTTTGGGACTGGATGAAGCGTCGTCTCACGCGGTCTGCACGTCCAGCACGAACGCTGGTCCAACTGAGGCGCCAGGTGGAAATGGCATGGCAAGCCGTTCCACAGGACTACATCCAGCATCTCTACGATCGTCTCCATGGGAGAATAGCAGCCTGCATTGCTGCGAAAGGTGGATATACACTGTACTAGTGCCGACATTGTGCATGCTCTGTTGCCTGTGTCTATGTGCCTGTGGTTCTGTCAGTGTGATCATGTGATGTATCTGACCCCAGGAATGTGTCAATAAAGTTTCCCCTTCCTGGGACAATGAATTCACGGTGTTCTTATTTCAATTTCCAGGAGTGTATTAACGTCAAAGGGTAAATACCAGACCTCCACATAGTGTCTCATGAAGTTAGCGAACATGGCAGTTGAAAGTGTGCTTTACAAATGCTGCAATGAAATTAATCGTGGGTACCACTTGAAAATTAAAGTATTTGAGTTGTATCTGAATTCTGAATAGCTAGCAGGATTGAATGCTTCCTGTAATTGACGCTCCACTCCTCTTCCTCGAGATTCCATGGAAAATCCATCTTTCTTGGAAGAATTTCGCCATCTCTTTGTAAAATCTAAAATTTCCTCGATACTTTTGTTCTTACCACAGTTTATAATGATGGTTACCAGCTAAACTGCGCCTTTCGCAGAAAAATGGATCTTTCACAAGTGAATGTAACTGTTGTTAGCTTTCTATGCCAACACAAACAATCAGAAGTGATTCATCTATCCCTGAAGGACAGAAAAGCCACAACAAATGTCTTTTCTCAGTTAAAAGAGAAGAGGCATTTTATACATTGTCGATGCAATTTTACCTTCAGAGTATTACTATTAGGTGGTAAACTTCCAGTAAAAAAATTTACCGAAAAACTTATATAATAATGTTTCTATGTGTGGCCAATCCAATGATGGTTACAACACTGGACGGGAAGTCTAGAGTTTGAAATCCGCTTTCGGTCATCCACATTTAGGTTTCCTGTCCATTCTCTGAATATAAAACAAATTCTGGAATTGTTCCTTTGCAATGAAAGCTCACACCCCTTTTTTTTTATTTCAAATGTATTCCCCATCTTTAACTATGCCGTCAACGATGGAACGTTAAATATTAAATTTTCTTTGGTTCATGGGCTGCCAAATTTTGCGGCACAGGAAACGGAGGAGGCGGAAAGCGGCTGAGTTTGTGTGGCTATAAATCCTCAACAATTTTTAATTCAGCAAATCTCAACGCATGAACAAGGTGACATAGGTAACGAATTCAGCACCCAAATTACGAAAATGCTAATCTTAATATCAAACACAACAGGAAAACAATACTAGTAGTAATGTAACAGTAAACGAATGACAACAAGGACACACAATGATCAACTTAGCCCACAATACAGTAACCCAAAATATACAGTCTAAAATTTAACATAACTAAGACCACACAATTTAAGAAAAGAAGAGGATATAATTATTACAACACACCAGTCCAGGTTACCTGCTGCTTGCCCACTGGTGCAGTAAGTGAAGACGGCAAAAGAGCGAACGCCAGCAGAAAGCACAGAAACTTAGTGTACACAAAAATGGTTCAAATGGCTCTGAACACTATGCGACTTAACTTCTGAGGTCATCAGTCGCCTAGAACTTAGAACTAATTAAACCTAACTAACCTAAGGACATCACACACATCCATGCCCGAGGCAGGATTCGAACCTGCGACCGTAGCGGTGGGTCGGTTCCAGACTGTAGCGCCTAGAACCGCACGGCCACTCCGGACGGCTAGTGTACACAATAAACAAGGAAACACAGCTTATCAATGTTTAATAAACTTGGCCGTACAGCAGCCTAACCATAGCGTCGTTGTGACGTCTTGCACAATCGAAACTGACCGATCGGTACACTCTCCTTTATATGTCGTAGTTGAACACACACTGCAACGAATGACAAGTTTTAACCTGGCAGCACCACATTCCATGGATCCAAGAACCCAAGCACTGTCCGCTCGTGAAGAGCGGAACCAATGCCCCGTGTTGATAGCAAACCACTGCAGAGTCCACAAGGCTGCCTAGCTATCTTGCTGCACGCACTTCCTGTTTCGTCTCGTCCGGCCCGTTGTCATCATAGGAAATATATGATGATGGTATCCGTTCTTTCGGACATGTCTGATAGAACAGATACCATCTTCATACATATATACGAGGGTTGTCCAGAAAGTAAGTTCCGATTGGTCGCGAAATAGAAACCACTGGCAAAATCCGGTAAAGCTTTGCACAGATGTGTTGGTCAGTGTCTCTAGTATGCCTGTCGATCGTGTCGCATCGCTCTTTTCAGTTTAGAGAGAACAGTGAGCACGTAAAGATGCGTAGGGAATAGCGTCTCCCGCCAACTATGAGGGCCTGGTTATAGATTTCGTCTGTGTCATGCAGCCCGCATAACACAACTGTTGAGCAGTTCCTTCTTCATGCCAATTCTCGGGCGCACACTGCAGGGGCAATGAAGACGCTCCTGCAGCGTTTCCGATTAGAAGTGTTTGATCACCCACAATAGAGTCCGTAATTGGCTCCCTCTGAGTCTCATCTCTGCTCACAAGTATCGCTGGCTATGAAGACAAAATTTTTCCACAGACAACGAGCTCCAGACCACTGCAGATAACTGGCCGAAAGCACAGGCGACTGCTTTCTATGGCGAGGTTATTAGGAATTCGATATAACACTACGAAAAACTCGAAGTTTGAGTGGGGACTATGTAGAGAAGTAGGTGGAAGGTGTACCTAACGTTTCTGGTTTTCACTGTGGTTTCCATTTCGCGACTGATCAGAACTTACTTTCTGGACAACCCTCGCAGTTAAGGCTCATTGGCCATTTGACCATCTTCTTCTTCAGTCCGAATACACAAACAGTGCCCGAACTCTTACGGGAATCGGCAAAAGCCGCGAGTAATGAGTATAATGGGCAGGGGCACTATGAATATAGTGCACGACAATAAGTTGGGAATGTGCGTCTCACGGGGGGCGTGCCAGAGATAAGTCCCTGCAGTCGCACTATGTGTCCACGGTGTCTCAGATGGATAGAACACCTGCCATGTAAGCAGGAGATCCCGGGTTCAAGTCGCGGTCGGAGCACAAATTTTCAACTGTCCCCGTTGACTTATATCAACGCATTTATGCAGCTGGGGGTCTTCATTTCATTGTAATCATAGGAAATTGCTTGCTGCGTTACCTTCTTGCCGGCCATCTGGATACTGACGTCATGCTGCGGCAGCCTTTAATGACAACAGCGGCCGCCCATACCCCCATCCACACGGGGCCGCTATCACAGCCTATCCACACGATGGCATAAATAAGAGTGGCTGGCCTGCAATGTACGGCTTCGCACCGTACGTAAAGTCGTGTGCTCCACTGTCCATGGCCCTCAATGCTGGCGCTTCACTTTCTCAACCGCAACTTGCTCCCACGATCACACACAGCCACGGCACATGAACCAGCAGGCGCCTTCGCCCTGTGCCGTGACGGGATCGCATGAGCAGCGGTGGCACCAGCTGCTGGGTGAGGTGGGCATTCTATTGTGGCGTGAACTGCTAATTCCGACATACTCTTGGATTTGCTGTTATGGGCTTATTCGATCTGCTGTTAAGGGGATTCATAGACTTTAGTGTCCGCCCCGACAGAAGCCAGCACGGTAGCTCAGCGTTTTCGGTCAGAGAGCTGCTTGGCCTCTGTAATAAAAAAACTGAGTGGCGTTCGCAACGACCAAACACATCGATTAACATCGACCAAAAAGAGTTTCTCCGCTCAGGGACTGGGTGTTGTGTTGTCTTCATCATCATTTTATCCCCATCCGGCGCGCAGGTCGCCCAATATGGCGTCGAATGTAATAAGACCTGCCCCAAGGCGGCCGGACCTGCCCCGTATGGGGACTCCGTCCAATGACGCCAAACGCCCATTTCCATTTCCATAGACTTTAGTCCACGTAGCGTATTTAAAGTTACTTGGCTTGATTTAATTCTATGGGAATGGCGTTTTATAGTTGTCTATTTTTATATGTAAGTCTGGACAGCTTCCATATCCTGAGCATTTTCAAAACTGTTGAGCTGTTTTCACTGTGTATCTTAAGGTCGCCGTTTACATAAGCACAATAACTGGTAGGGTCTTTGTTTAGGGTTGTCATTAGAGACAAGGTGTTAAACAATTTCACAAATCAAAACTGTTTTCATTAGCCTTTCACTTGTCTGTATTCAAAGGTATGCTACTTTCTCACAATAAGTTCATATTGGCAACGGAACAGGCAACTACAGCTTAAAATATGAGGTAATTAAAAATCTAGAGCCATAATTATCAGTTTTTTTGACTAGTAGCCGCGCGGGATTAGCCGAGCTGTCTAGGGCGCTGCAGTCATGGACTGTGCGGCTGGTCCCGGCGGAGGTTCCAGTCCTCCCTCGGGCATCGGTGTGTGTGTTTGTCCTTAGGGTTATTTAGGTTAAGTAGTGTGTAAGCTTAGGGACTGATGATCTTAGCAGTTAAGTGCCATAAGATTTCACACACATCTCAACATCTGAACATTTGACTAGTAACCGGATTCGGTTCTTTTAACTACAATAAGACTTAAAACGAACAGAAATGTTCTGATCACCCTAAAAAGGTGATACGATGCTCTGTCACGATCATCTCAAAATGAACAAGATTGTGCTAAACATTTGCCATATAACCAATATAAGGAAAGAAAGTGGTTGTTCGTCATACTGAACATGCTTCAGTTTTCTGGCTCTTGACACTTTCCAGTACTCTCCAACCAGTTAATGTAATAGTTCACCATATTATACTGATTACGTCATTACAATCGAGACAGATAACACTAGTACGGACTCAGGAACGAGCATAACACAAAACGTTTATATGCTTCATGAAGCTAGGTGTGATATCCTTGCCATGCTTCGTTGTCAACGTCTGAAAATCACTGTCCTTCATTTATGCCAAAATGGACACACACCATACTCAGATATATAATACTGATTAACAGCATCGACCTATGTTAGCTCAATCATGGTGTCTATCTTTGTATAAGAGCTGCACGTCTTTGACAGGTATGTCTACCACTGACAAAACTTTTCCCAATACTATAGACAAATGCGTTGAGGTTTAAATAAACAAACATCCGTAAGCTGTAGTTAGGTATTTTTCACAGAAATCCTTTACAAGTGAAGTTGCCAGCCAAAACACATAATGTACATGTTACAGCCTTACGTTTAGCTTACTGACACATGGAAAGACGGTGCTCAATGGCATACAACGCCAAGCCATCCGATGGAACAACTGTTACGAAGTACTTCCTGACAAGAGACATGACTTACCTAGGTACTAATTAACCTATATTTTCTATATTTTACGTTGGCAGCACTCTGACGGTAAGCATCGACCATATGAACCCAGTGTTCCTAGAACAGTACTGTTGTTGTTGTGGTCTTCAGTCCTGAGACTGGTTTGATGCAGCTCTCCATGCCACTCTATTCTGTGCAAGCTTCTTCATCTCCCAGTACCTACTGCAACCTACATCCTTCTGAATCCGCTTAGTGTATTCATCTCTTGGTCTCCCTCTACGATTTTTACCCTCCACGCTGCCCTCCAGTACTAAATTGGTGATCCCTTGATGCCTCAGAATATGTCCTACCAACCGATCCCTTCTTCTAGTCAAGTTGTGCCACAAATTTCTCTTCTCCCCAATTCTAGTCAGTACCTCCTGATTAGTTATGTGATCTACCCATCTAATCTTGAGCATTCATCTGTAGCACCACATTTCGAAAGCTTCTATTCTCTTCTTGTCCAAACTATTTATCGTCCACGTTTCACTTCCATACATGGCTACACTCCATACAAATACTTTTAGAAACGACTTCCTGACACTTAAATCTATACTCGATGTTAGCAAATTTCTCATCTTCAGAAACGCTTTCCTTGCCATTGCCAGTCTACATTTTATATCCTCTCTACTTCGACCATCATCAGTTATTTTGCTCCCCAAATAGCAAAACTCCTTTACTACTTTAAGTGTCTCATTTCCTAATCTAATTCCCTCAGCATCACCCGACTTAATTCGACTACATTCTATTATCCTTGTTTTGCTTTTGTTGATGTTCATCTTATATCCTCCTTTCAAGATACTGTCCATTCCATTCATCTGCTCTTCTAGATCCTTTGCTGTCTCTGACAATGTCATCAGCGAACCTCAAAATTTTTATTTCTTCTCCGTGGCTTTTAATATCTACTCCGAATTTTCTTTTCTTTGCTTGCTCATTATATAGATTGAATAACATCAGGGAGAGGCTACAGCCCTGTCTCACTCCCTTCCCAACCACATCTTCCCTTTCATGTCCCTTGACTTTTATGACTGCCATCTGGTTTCTGTACAAATTGTAAATAGCCTTTCGCTCCCTGTATTTTACCTCTGCCACCTTCAGAATTTGAAAGAGAGTATTCAAGTCAACATTGCCAAAAGCTTTCTCTAAGTCTACAAATGCTAGAAACATGGGTTATTGTGTCAAATTTCTAGAATATTCAGAACTTTTCATGTTATTTTAGGTCTGATGACGGTTAAATAATCGAAGACTGACAATTGCGGCGGTAGACTTTTAATTAACCCGTAACTTACAATATGGTCTGTCAGCGGGAAGCTTCGAACGACTCCCTTCCGATAGCAGGCTCCCTCCGCAGCGCCGTCCCCGGGGCGATTATTCAAACACAAAGTTCGAGTCGTTACGAGGCACGCCAACTTTATGCAAAGTTCTCAGAGCCACGACAGGCCATCGAAGACTCGTTAAACTTTCGAGAACACTCTGTGAACCATAAATACCATGCTGGCTTGCGGAGATGCTGAGGAATCGATAAGATGAGCGCTCGTGGTGGATAAACGGGATAGAGGTCGTACAGATTCACGGGGTAGTTGGACTTCTAATCTACTAAGGATCGAAGTAGCTATCAAACTCTCTACCCATCTGTATTCCAGATAGTTCATGGTGGATATGATATGACTCGAGTTCTACATCATAACCGTGGAAAAAAGAAAGAAATCAGTCACTTTTTTGTGATTGTTGCATTTTTTTCTCTGATAACTCAGATTACTTTTAAATTTAAACAATTGCAAGTCACGCACATTAACGCCCCAAACCACGGTGATGAACAAACCAGATAGATGCATCAAGCTGAACATCCACGGTCTTATTAAGTCTTTTGAAAATTTGAGTCTTGAAGTGAGTCAAAGAAGCTGAAAAATATTCGAAGCAGATGATGGAAACGGTTTTAATTAAGTCACGCCTAACAGTTATACGACCATCCCCCAGGCTGTGGCTAAGCCATGTCTCCGCAATATCCTTTCTTCCAGGAGTGCTAGTTCTGCAAGGTTCGCAGGAGAGCTTGTGTGAAGTTTGGAAGGTAGGAGACGAGGTACTGGCGGAATCAAAGCTGTGAGGACGGGGCGTGAGTGGTGCTTGGGTAGCTCAGTTGGTAGAGCACTTGCCCGCGAAAGGCAAAGGTCCCAAGTTCGAGTCTCCGTCCGGCACACAGTTGTAATCTGCCAGGAAGTTTCATGTCCGCGCACACTCCACTGTAGAGTGAAAATTTCATTGGGGAAATGGTTGGACGTCTACGACTCCTCACAGAACGTGGGGTTCGGAGTCTTGTCTGCTGTGTAAAGTAGGATAGAGAGTGATCTGTTACATCTCTGCCGAAAGAGCACAATGCTGGTGGTCGCACAAGTGTTTCAGAGCACACTGTTCATTGTCGACCATGGAGCTCCGCAGCCGACCATCCCTGCGTGTTACATGTTGACCCAACGACAGCGTCAATTGCGATTGCAGTGGGCCCGGGACCATCGGGATTCGATAGTCGATCAATGGAAACGTGTCGGTTCTTCGGGTAAATCACATTTTTGCTACGCGAGGTCGCTGGGCGTCCCAACAAACGCCGTCATCGAGGTGAAGGGCGGCTCGGGACGTGCAGCGCCCCACGGACGCAGGCTGGTGGGAACAGTATTATGCCGTGGGAAACATTCTCCTGCCTTGCGTGGGACCTGTGGGAGTAATTGTAGACACGCTGACAGCTGCGAACCACTTGCATCCCTTCACACTTGATGCCATACCCGACGGTGATGTCATATTTCAGCAGTGTAATTATTTGCATCTCAGAACCAGAACAGTTCTATAGTGGTTTGAGGAGCATTATAAGTGAACTTACGTTGATGTCTCGACGCCTGATGTAAATAACATGGAACCCATTTGGGACGCTATCGGGCGAGATCAATGCGTACGCAAATTAGCGGCCCATTATTTACGACCTGCGTGGAGCCCAGATACGCAGAATCAGTGACGTATTTCGTTCCAAAGACGGGTAGATAAGCCATTAAGCACGTGGTCATAGTGTTTTAGCTAATCATTGTATATCTCCCTTGATTTCAAGACTATTGTTTTCAAAACATATCACTTTATCCCTATGAGTCAACTGTATCCAATGAGTTTTCGTTCATTTTTATACTTACAACACAGTAAAATATATTGATGGTTTTTTCACCGAGTAGCATGGGGTCAGTATGACGCTAATTAAATTCTTTGTTTGCTTTTTGAATTTAATATGCAGTTATAGAAATAGAATGATGAATGGTATGTTGAACATGTATTATGCGACACCTGCAACAGTGAAAATATTATTTCCCTCTGGTGTTTGTACACACTGCTAACACGTTACCAGGTTAGGTATCCTGACATTAAAGTTTCTTCTGGGTTACGATACCTGTCGTTAACTTAATTATTTACATGAGCTTTCAAGTGGTTGCTACTCAAGATATTTACTTATGGTTGCGGTTGTCCCTCATACAAGATAGGGGAAATTAATACGGTTTCAGATCTGGTGGACAGCACGAGTACATATTCTCCACATGTGGACAACCATATAAGATAGGACGCACAACACATATGGAAACGATCTCCCGTGTAAGCTGACTGTATTTTCCCAGTATCCTGAAACTGAAGCGAGTCTGCGTCCCACCTACCTTACCTACGACTGAAACTATGTGATCGTTTCGCTTCATTTCCTACATACTTTTATACCCAGATATTTGGTTATAATTGTGGATCACTGATATTACGTTCAAAATGTACAGTGGTTTTTCTGTTTTGTGGAGAGCATTACATTACATTTCCGTACGTTTAGAGCAATTTGTCGATTTTCGCATCATAGATATTATGGTCAAATAATATTATGCTTTTTTTCATTTTGTGAAGTGGAAAAGATTACATTCTGTGGGTTTAAAACAAGATTTCAGTCATCGCACTACTCTGAAATCATAACAAGATATGACTTTCGTGCAGGTTTTGTCAGACGTTAATTAAGAAGATGTAGTTGTATCATCTCACATTACTTAGGTTATAGAGACGTATAATCACAGATCCAAATACCACATTACCATTCGATCGAAACATACGAAACAGCGTTTTTGAGATTCCGTGTAAACAAAAAAACTCCGCTTTATCTTGTTCTAAAGGGACTTAAGCGCAGCGCGCACGAAACTAGTAAGACAAAATTCCCCTGATATGATCTCCATCTTTTTCATTTCTGAATCATGCTGAAAAATTTTCTGTTTTCCTTCAAACGCGGGACATAACGAATACATTGAAGTAAATTTGCAGAAAAAATAATTTAGGACACGACTTTGGCCAGACAATACGCCGAACACTGCAATTTACTATTAATTTTTGTACATGGTTTTAGACCTAAAATGAGTAAAATGGTTTCGTGGCCACCTTTTAACATATCAGCTGTTGAATTTTGTCTCAGAGGCTTCGGCAGGCGCTTGTTTAATTTTGTTTTCTGATGTTTCGTCAGTTCGAGCGCTGTTAATGACTCAGTCGTCGTTACTGGTGTCCACCAGCAACTGAGTGTAACGCCAGGCACTAGTGCCTGCGAAACGTCAGAAAAATCGTTAAATAAACATCGGCCGATAATCCCGAGACAAAAGCAAGCAGATAATACGTGGTTTATTAACGACGGAACACGGCCCCATTTTGCCCGGATCGCGAGACGATGGCTCACCCTGGTGTAAGCCGAACCTATCGACAATGTCCATATGTTGCAGGATCTTTTGGACAGTGCATGTAACGCAGCCCGAATGCAGCCAGGTGAATTTGAAAGGGTACGTGATTCACCAGGAAGATGGGCTGAAGAACGTGTCAGGATGAGTGTTAACCGCATGCAGCACTGTGTATAGACAGATTGGTCCATATCTAAACAAATATTGGCTTCCGATCATATCATTAAAGCAACTATTTGTCTAGTTTTGATCAATACTACCTGTTGTAAGAATATGTGACATCGCTTTAACGTAAGTTAGATTTGCATACAGGACTTCGTCTATACGTCTCTGCATTATTTACCTTAATGAATTCCCGCAAACAACATTAGTAACTATTTCATATAGGTGCCGAAACTGAAAACAAAAATCATTTGAAGCCAAGAAACATTCCCTTCACTGCGATGTCGCGAAACACGGATGCGACCATCATGATGCAGTAAACAGAACATGGATTCATCCGGAAAAATTACGTTTTGCCATTCGCGCACCCAGGTTCGTCGTTGAGTACACAATCGCAGGCGCTGCTGCCTATGATGCAGCGTCAAGGGTAACTGCGGCCATGGTCTCCGAGCTGATAGTCCATGCTGCTGCAAACGTCGTCGAAATGTTCTTGCAGATGGTTGTTGTATCGCAAACGTCCCCATCTGTTGACTCAGGGATCGTGACGTGGCTGCACGATCCGTTACAGCCATGCGGATAATAAGCCTGTCATCTCGACTGCTAGTGATACGAGGCCGTTGGGATCCAGCGCGGCGTTCCATATTACCCTCCTGAACCCACCGATTCCATATTCTGCTAACAGTCATTGGATCTCGACCAACGCGAGCAGCAATGTTGCGATGCGATAAACCGCAATCGCGATAGGCTTCAATCCGACCTTTATCAAAGTCGTAATCGTGATGGTACGCATTTCTCCTCCTTACACGAGGCATCACAACAACGTTTTACCGGGCAACGCTGGTCAGCTGCTGTTTGTGTATATCGGTTGGAAACTTTCCTCATGTCAGCACGTTGTAGGTGTCGCCACCAGCGTAAACCTTGTGTGAATGCTCTGAAAAGCTAATCATTTGCATATCACAGCATCTTCTTCCTGTCAGTTAAATTTCGCTAAGCAGGTAGACCCTAACATGAACATGATCGGATGACCGGAACAGTTAGTCTGTGAGTAAATGTACAGTAAAGTTGCTTTAGATGGTTCTACGACGTTATTCCTTACTGACACATTCATACAATTTTGGGATGTAGTCATGACTTCCGCTAGGAGGGGCCTTAAACTGTGGGTTCGCTAATTCGAATGTGAAGTACTGTTAAATCGACTTCTCGTGTTTCGAGTTGCTCACTCTCACATTGTTTCCGACCCACTGAAATAGGTACAGCCGCGCATCTCTCTCTCTCTCTCTCTCTCTCTGTGTGTGTGTGTGTGTGTAAAAGAACTAATATCGATTCTAAATCCAGTAACTGAGTTTCCGCGTTATCTAAGCTACCGCGGGAGAGCTTCGAGTCAGCCTTTAATTTAAAAAATGTGCAGAGACGGAGTTCTGTACGCGTGGCTGACGTCGAACGCGGTGGGCGGTGACGGCCCGACACCTCGGCGAGCGCTGGTCGGTTATTGGCTGAGCGCAGAACACCGCGAGCCGGGCAAGCGACAAGCGGCCAGCACAACTTACGGCGTCAGTCACGGCAAGTCGGGCGTCGCGTTTATCACGCCGGCGTCGCGGCGCCGTAAACTTGCCGCGGCGCCTAACACGCCCCTAGGCGCCGGGGCCCGGGGGCCGCGCGCAGGAGGCGGCCGAGTCACACGCTTTGTAATTCCGCCGGTGACAACGAAATTCGATTAGGGAAGTTGGCGCCGCGAGCGCCGTGGGGCGAACGGGCGCGGCGGCGGGCGCGCGGGTCCTGCCCGCCTGTTCTTCCATTACCGGCAAATTCGTTTTCCCTCGCACCTTTGCCTCGTAACATGGACTCCCGCGTTGCCTCCGTGAAGACCTGGTGCGCAGGGCGGCGGCACGGAGACGAGTGTCAGCAGTGAAGGACGAAAACTGAGTAGCGGACGATTTGGACCGAATTACCGAACGGACGTGATTCATGTGACTTACAAGGAGACGGCACGACCGTGGGGTCGGGGATTTGTCCGCCATTTTGTGTGGTGAAAGAGGACCCCTAACACCTCACGTAGTTAAAATATTATGACGCACTACTCGGAAAATCCCTAGAAAAATCGATCCAAAGATTCTTAGGTGCCATTTGAGCATAAAATGTTAGTCCATAGTCGTGCTGCCGTCTGGCCTACATGGTTAGCGCTCGGACACTTACTCCAGAGGTCTCGGGTTCGATTCCTCCTCTGGCACTTTTGTTTTCTTCTGTTGCATGCAAAATTGCAGCGCATTGTTACAGGAGAATCGTGAAATTATTCCCGGGAAGATAGTAATTCTATAATTCACCATAAATTATCGTCACCAATATTCCGAGACATGATTTAATATGCCTGGTTTGCCTCAAAATTGTCAGAAACTCGAAACATTTTCATAAATGTTAATGGGGCATGTTTTTGTATAGATTTATTGCAAACGCCCTGTCATTGTAAAAAATCCGCTTTTGTATGTTGCGCAAGATGTCGCAAAAATTATTGTTTTGTTTGTTTATACGATAATTTCCACTGCGGTTCTTGTTTATAATGTGCCAGGTGAGAAACCGAACGCGAGACCTCTGGAGTTAGGGTCCGAGCCCTAAACCGAGGCCAGACTGCGGCTCGGCAGTGTACGAACGTTTTATACTTATAAGGCACCTAACAAACTTTGGATAGAATTTTCCCGGGATTTTCCGGGTAGCGCGTCCTAATATTTTAACCACGTGAGGGGTCCTCTTTCACCACACATAATTGCGGATTAATCCCCGACCCCACGGTCGTGCCGTCTCGTTGTTAGTCAAACTTTTAGTTATCACTTCGGAAGCTCAATCTGCGGCCATGAAACCTTCTAAACTACCCCTACATCCGAACTCTACAAACTACCGTGAAACACATGGCAGAGGGTACGTATCATTATGCCAGTTATCAGATATTCTTGCAGTTTCATTCACGTACGGAGTGCAGGAAAGTTTGTTTAAACACCTATACGCGCACTGTTATTAATCTAATCTACTCTTCTCAATTGCTATGGAATTACAATGTTGACAATGTTGACTGGAATACTCTCTTTCGAATTTTGAAGGTGGCAGGGGTAAAACACAGGGAGCGAAAGGCCACTTACAATTTGTACAGAAACCAGAAGGCAGTCATAAGAGTCGAGGGACATGAAAGGGAAGCTGTGGTTGGGAAGAGAGTGAGACAGGGTTGTAGCCTCTCCCCGATGTTATTCAATCTGTATATTGAGCAAGCAATAAAGGAAACAAAAGAAAAATTCGAAGTAGGTATTAAAATCCATGGAGAAGAAATAAAAACTTTGAGGTTCGCCCATGACATTGTAATTCTGTCAGAGACAGCAAAGGACTTGGAAGAGCAGTTGAACGGAATGGACAGTGTCTTGAAAGGAGGATATAAGATGAACATCAACAAAAGCAAAACGAGGATAATGGAATGTAGTCGAATTAAGTCAGGTGATGCTGAGGGAATTAGATTAGGGAATGAGACACTTAAAGTAGTAAAGGAGTTTTGCTATTTGGGGAGCAAAATAACTGATAATGGCCGAAGTAGAGAGGATATAAAATGTAGACTGGCAATGGCAAGGAAAGCGTTTCTGAACATGAGAAATTTGTTAACATCGAGTATAGATTTAAGTGTCAGGAAGTCATTTCTGAAAGTATTTGTATGGAGTGTAGCCATGTATGGAAGTGAAACGTGGACAATAAATAGTTTGGACAGGAAGAGAATAGAAGCGTTCGAAATGTGGTGCTACAGATGAATGCTCAAGATTAGATGGGTAGATCACATAACTAATCAGGAGGTACTGACTAGAATTGGGGAGAAGAGAAATTTGTGGCACAACTTGACTAGAAGAAGGGATCGGTTGGTAGGACATGTTCTGAGGCATCAAGGGATCACCAATTTAGTATTTCAGGGCAGCGTGGAGGGTAAAAATCGTAGAGGCAGACCAGAAGATGAATACACTAAGCAGATTCAGAAGGATGTAGGTTGCAGTAGGTACTGGGAGATGAAGAAGCTTGCACAGGATAGAGTAACATGGAGAGCTGCATCAAACCAGTCTCTGGACTGAAGACCAGAACAACAACATGGAAGTGATACGAATGAAGCTTAGTACATTTCTTTATTCCTCACTTAAAGCCTGTAGGCTCTTCCGGGGTGCTTTGTATACATCTTCAGTCGACTGCGAGTCAGAATATCTCAGTGACGCTCTCCCATGGGTCAAACAAGTGACAATATGTGCTGCTCTCCTTTGGATATTCAATAGCCACTGCTAGTTCTATTTAATACGCATCTCGCACAGTTTAGCAATGTTCTAGTATGGGTCGCACGGGAGTAGACTGATACCATTTCCCTAGTATTCTACCAATGAACCGAAGTCTGCACGAATGAGCTGATGCGATCGTTTCATTCCATATCCCAACAAACTGTTACACACAGATTTTTGTATGAACTGACCAGTTCCAACCGTGAGTCGTTGAAGTCTTAGTTCGTAAGGTATATGCTTTTTCCTATGTGAAATGCACAAATTTACATTTTTCAACATTTAAAACTAGTTTCCAACTTTCCACCACTGAAATATTATCACAATTCGACTGAACATTTGTGCTCTTTTTATTTATCTATTTATTTTTACTTTGCGACAGCACTTCATTATAGACAACTGCATCATTTGTGAAATGTCTGAAGATATCATAATATCGTCTACAAGGTCATTAATATATAACAGGAACAGCAAGGCTCCCAACACGCTGCTCTGGGACACTCCTAAACTTACTTCTACATCTGCTGACGAATCTCCATCAAAGATAACATTTTAATACTATAACTTTAAGAATGTGAGATTGTAGTTGTTACACTTGACAGCAAGAACTGCTGGCATTCAACGGTTTTCCGCCCTATTCAGAGCTCGACAACGCGTTGCGAAAGACATCATCGGGTTGTGAAATTTACCTCATGAGGTTAAAACACTTAGAGGTATCAACACATTTGCGGCGTTCATAAAATGAAATGAAAAAGAATCAAAATACCTGCCTCGTCTTACATTAAAATCGCCGACTACTGTTTAGTAGTGGTGCCACCCCACAGCGCACCTGGAAACGTCCTGCTGGGGCTTCAAGAGTGTCAAGCTGAATTTTCTCCAGGTGTCCTGTGATGGTTGCGTGCATTAGTGTGTAAGAGCAGCTATAGGCTCAACCATAATGTTGTTCTACTGGTCTCTTACTTTTCCTGATTACCAAAGAAGCTAATTGCTTGTCTACGACCGTATGCCTCCAGCTGATTCGTCAGTTCCAAATTTATAGTTATACATCTGCTTCATATTAATATTCTAAAAAAAATTAAGAACTCTAGTTTCGTCGTTTTCACTTACGTGTTAAGAATATTGTCATATTTATTTTCATGAATGGCGATCTCCACTTCTTTCACCAAGTTGTATTCTCGTCCTTTCTCTCCTTTTTTACGGGCAGTATGCTAAGTCGTCTTCTGTTTGCATAAGGGCAGGGCCTGATTGGTACACAAGGTTCTCAACAGATGATTTGTCATAGTTACAGTCTGAATGCATCTTTATGTTGCTTGTATCTGATGGGAAAAATTTCTTCTTGTACGTCTAATTACCTTGTAACACAGGATGCTCATTGTATTTCACAAACTGTCGACCTTCGTCAGCAAGCAGCGTAACGTTCATAATGAACATTTTTACCAATAATGACTTGCTCAGACTTTAAAGCTTTATCTTCTAAGTCAATGATAAAAATATCAGCCCTAGTCCCTGAAAAGTAGGACCCCATCGCCAAACCATTATTCTTACTATAAAGCTTCTGACAGAAATAGAAATAGTTAAAACTTGTAATAAGATGTAAACGTTCTATGAATTCGATGGTCTCTTGCCTGGAAATTTTCCGTATTTATGGACGTTTCCCCTAATTACTTCAATCGTTTCTTTGAGCAGAGCATTGAGGTATAAATTCTTACCATTCAGTAAAACCATACAGGAAGAATCAGAGACTGGTTTCTCTTTGATTTCGTTAATCACAGCCATTATATTATACATCAAATAGTTGTTGTCAAAGATGTAATTTTTCTTTTTTATGTAATTTGGTCGGGCAGTCTACTTACCTTATAGACTGTGGTATTTCCACATTCCACTATTGGCCAGATTGGGTGGTCAGCCGTATGTATTTGCAGCTGTGAGATTACTTCAGGTGCAGTTGGATTTGTAATTAAGCAGCTTCGTTTTCGGCATCTGTTACCAAAAAATGTGTATGTTTGAATGGAAGTCTGCCATTTTGGATTATGGTACTCTCATTTTCATAAAAAAAACAATATCCTCGCAATGTACTTCTCCTTCTTTAATATTACAACTGTATTTGCTTTCTCTGCATTTTTAGCAATGGTCTTTACTTCAATAAGCTTTTAATTTATGGGACTAACAGTTAAATGGTCAGTTTGAGTTTGATGATTACTATTGTTCTGCTTGATAAATACAGTTTTAGCAACTTTTGTCAACTTATAGCTGATATGAACAATTTCATAATTTAATTTTGGCACTTCAGTTGTCTTTCCAGTGAACGCAATCAGCTACTTTCAATCTTTTTGCTAAATGACAGTTCAGTTTTAACCAATAGTCTTTTATTTAAAATTCCTGCTTACGCGATACCCGAATATCATTTGGAAGATAGTGGTCGATCAACAGCGGTTACAATGTAGATACTGTTAATAAACTGCTGTGAAAAAGTAAAGTAGAAACTATAAAGTAAAGGAAGAAAAATGAAGGGCTCTTCATTGCCACTCTTACACCCTTTTTTCACTCACCCATTTTTCAAGCTCACTCTCTTACACAAACACACACACACACACACGAGCGCGCGCGCACACACACGCACACAATGACACAAACATACTATTTAGTTTATGGTCATTAATTAGTCACTGCTCTGTTAATCGTAAGCAGTAAATTGTAATGTCTGTTGAAACTTCATTTATGATGTCAGTTTTCTTGATCGTTTTCGTAAAGATACGCCTCTCTACTTGCAATGTTCACACCCCTCTGACCGTTCAGATATAATGAACTTATCTAACGATAAACAGTTGATCATAAGTTGCTCTTAGAAAATTGTGCATGTGAGATCGCACGTTAACACTAATTCGGTAAAAATATTACAGACACCTCATGTTTTTAAAGACTCAGAAATTTACAACCGCCGCTTTTAAGTGTGTCGCGGTCCCTGGAATCTCCTAAGCCCTGCAAGAAGTTTCCAGAAAGTGCGGAAAGGAATCTTGTGGCATCTGCAGAGAAATGCGAACACGAGCCGTCCCACAACTTTGGTACAGAGTTTTAATGCCCCGGAACAGCGGCGGTCTGTAACGGGATTAAGGGTTCCGACCTATTTGCGCGCGCACCGGACGTGAATTTCAGGAATGCGAGACGCTCTTTGAGAAGTTCTCTCCCCGAAAAGAAAGGCTGTTCACAGAGTGCTAAGAGAGATCAGACGCAAGACCGTACTTCAAATCGCTTCGCAAGAAGTCAAAAAAAGAGTTTTACAAAGAAAATAAAAGTTCTGTCTCCCTCATCCTTACTTTCGATAATTCACTGACGGTCAAAAGGAAGGAACGAAAGGAAGATAAGGGCTTGATGCTCCACCGCCAACGAAATCATTAGATATTACACGAAGACCCACACACACACACACACACACACACACACACACACACACACGCTTATGCACAGTACAAGCGTTCACCTTCATGAAAACATATCAAAAGAGGAAGACAAAGTTCGTTACGAAAGTGTGAGGCATCAGGGATCAGGTTCGCTTTACAGTGAGACCTTAATGCCTGTTTTTCCCTTTTCGATTATCTTCGGATTCGAAGGCTAGTGCCCCTGCAGTGCAGTATGTCACAGTTTTCAAAAAAGACTTGAAAAAATCACCTTTGAAGACAAGGAGATATCCGACTGCTGTTAAGTGCAAAACATTCCTTGCATTTAAATAAAATGACCAGTAGCTACAAAAAAATGTTGTTCAGTTTTATACTTAATAGCGGTTGGTAATATAATCTTCAAAGGCGATTTTATTTTAGTTCTTTTAAGAAATGATCGGCACTGGTTTGGGAAACTGATGTCAGGGTACTGACTTTCAAATCTTATATACGTAATGACACTAGAAGGGGCCATTCCGTAAGGTCCCTTCTTAGTTTCATGACGTCAGCTTACTACACTCAAATTTGTTCATAGGTATCTGAATGTGTAATGCTGCGAGGACAATGCACATTAACTCTTATATTATTGAGAAAGCGTGGGACAGGGCAGTAGTCTAACCACCACTTTATGCAAATCTGCACTGAGCAAGCAGTAAATAAAACCAAAGAGGAATCGGAAAAGTTAATTAAAGTTTAGGTTTACCGATTGTATGTAATTCTGTCATATACGGCAAAGAAATTCGACGATCAGTTCAACGAACTTGACAGAGTCTTGAAAAGATGTTATCACGGGAACATAAACCAAAATGAAACAAGGGTAATGGAGTAAAAACAGCGCTAATGGAGTAAAGTCAGGGTCACTGAGCGAATTTGTTTGGGAAACGTGACACTAATAGCTGTGGAAGTGTTTAGCTACCTGAGCAGCAAGATAATTGACGATGTGCGAGGAGAAGTGGTTCTGAAACTGAGAATTTTTTTTTTTAATATCGAATAAAAAATTTTGCCTTTGGAAGTCTCTTCTGAAGGTATTTCTTTTGGAGGTAGCTTCAATGAAAGTGCAACGTGGACAATGAGCAGCACAGAGAAGCTATCCACATTTCGCGCTACGGAAGAATGCACAAGATTAGATGGGTGGATTGAATAACTAATACAAATGTGTTTAATCGAACTGCAGAGAAGTGAGGTTAGCACACAACTTATCTACAAGAAAGGATCGGTTGATAAGACAAATCATGAGATATGAAGGAATAGACAACATGGTTACGGAGGGGACCGTGGTAAGGGGAGGGACGGGGGGGGGGGGGGGAGCGGGAGTGGAGGAGTAATGATAAATTTTTAGAGCAGATCCAAGACTACCTAACCGCTGTAAGATGGTTCAACTGCATGGCGGTCGCAGTAGTAGAACAAAAATGAAGAGATATTGTAGGGATAGCAATGAAAACTGGATCAAACCAGTCTTTGACGTGAACAGCACAGCGACAGTATACCGTCTTGAGTCCTGTCGCTGTTACAGCGCAATTAAAGTTCGCTATCTTTGTTGACGGTAATTTAGTATAAAAATGTACGGGTACACATTGGTGAATCAGGAGGAATCTGCTTTTGTGACCTATTGCCACTCTTGCGGTGTTCGGTGGTGGTTAGCCCGGATCAATGGGTGGCAACTTCAGAAAGAAGAAGTTTTTTCTGGCTTTTGGCCTCAAGACCAATCAACGACCTCTCGATGATTTAGTCATTTTCTAGGGTTTTACATGCTAAGGTTACATTTGTTAAAAACTTTATAATACGTTTTAAAATTAATATATTATTTTGGTAAAGAAGAGTTACTTTATTAGTCGGTAATGGTTGATGAGATCTAATTAAATGTTACAAGAAATCACTTTGCCTGTTTGCATATACTTTACATTCGGAAACAATTCTGATTATATGTCCTACCGTTACTCCGTCACATTCACAGTAAGGGCTATATCGAACGTAATTCGCTGAAGATGACTGCGGAATGGTTCATCATTAAACCTCATGCGAATTTTGGAATTTACAAAACTTTTTATTTACATTATTTGTGTGAAACCGAGGCTTCGGGGCGATCTTCGGCAACATTTCTTCGTTGTTTCCGTTTAGTGCGTATCGCTAATTGGCGGATATGTTTACAGACTACAGAACAGAGTCATTTTACGTAGCAAAGGAGTGACCTGTTTTACTTGCTAAAAAAACATTCGACAGCCTACATCCCATAAAATATTTCTTTATTTAAGCCAACCGGTTTTGATAGACTTTACTGTTATCTTTAGGTCTTAAAAATCTTTTTATTGTGAAATAGTACAGCGTTTTTGTGATGTAACAAGCATCTGGGAACAATATATGTATGGGCATGGCCTTCTGCACAAGGTGTTTCATGTTACATGTAACTAAATATTTTTAGTTATGACACACCTTTCGTAATGTGCTGGTTTGTATCCACTTGACAGCATGGCGTGAGATTCAACGTAAAATGCACACGTTTCACAAAAAAAAGATTTTTAAGATCTGAAGATGACAGCAAAGTCTGTCGCAACCGGTTGTCTTAAATAAAGAAATATTTTATGCGATCATATTGTGTACACAACTGGTAACGCACTTGTCCTTGAGCTACCTTTGCACTTTGATTTCTGAAGTTCCGATACGCGTCATGCATACTTAGTGATCAATAAAGCCATTCTATACCTGCTGTACGACTTTTACGTGACCTAGCCAGCTTAACTACAGGTCTACACATATTTACTGGAATAGTAATAGCTTACTGCGTGACTTTATGTCACACCTTTATTACCTCCTAAGATATTTACTATTACTCCTTAATCGCTCCGCATAGCCGTGGCACCGGTTGTGCCTCGAACGCATAAATACTTGCTGTGTATCGCCGCGAGACCTTGCATTCATCCACAATGCTGCCATAGTTACCAGGTACATATCTCGCAAAAGCGCTGATAACCACCCCCGCGACCTCTCTAGAAATCACAGAAAAATTTAATCGACAAAAATACCTTCTTGCGGAGGAAGTCTGTTTTTTATAGCCCTCTGCGTGTACATCTTCCACCAACAGTCGTGTGCGTTCCTCTCGAGTTGCTCCTGGTCCGAGTCGTGTGATTTGTAGGGTAACGAGAAGAGAGACAAAAGGTGGTGGAGGAAGCCTGAGAGACACCGCAGCAGAAATGGGGCAAGGAGGCAGGCAGGGAACATCAGAGAGGATGAAACGCCGGAGGCGGCAAGACAATGGCGTTCTGCGGGGGTGGGGGGAGCACCTGAGGCTGGGCAGGAACCAGCAGATGGTTACGGGCGGCAGCAGTTTGGCCATCAATAAAGACGACCGCCCATTGTGCGGGGCTGCCGCTGCCGCTGCGGCCGATGCCTGCCCCACTTTCATTCCTCGCTCCGGGCGCAGCTAAGCTCTGTATTACACCGCGAGAAAGTACACCGCGAACTATAGAGTTGTTCGCCGACGATGCTGTCGTTTATAACAAAGTATCGTCTTTGCAGGGTCATAAGGAATTGCAGAAAGTCTTGGACAACATTTCCACTTCTTAACGTATATCCATCTTCAGACAGACTCCCTCAGCTGTATTTAAAGGTCTTCCTTCATTTTCTGTTTGCTATGTGTGTACACTGAGGTGGCAAACGTCATCCATATGTGAGATGTACAAAAGTATTGCCGGCGTAGGATTTTGTTGACGAACTAACCTATCGATTCTGACTCATAAATGTCCGATGGGATTCTAGTCGGGCGATCCGGGCTGCAAACAGTTGTGGCCCATTATCATCCACAAAAATTCCATCGCTATTTGGAATCATGAAGTTCTTGGATGGCTGCAAACGGTCCCCCAGTAGCCGAACGTAACCATTTCCAGTCAATTATCGGTTCAGTTGGACCGGAGGACCAATTCCATTTCAGGTATACACAGCCCATACCATTATCTAGCCACGACCAGCTTGCACAGTGCCTTGTTGACAACCTGGATTCATGGCTTCGTGGAGTCAGTGCCGCACTCTAACCATACCATCAGCTCTTACCAATTGGAATCGGGACTCACTTGACCAGGCCACGGTGTTCCAGTCGTTTAAGATCCAACTGATGTTGTTAAGACCCACTAGAGCCGCTGCAGGCAATGTCATGCTGTTAACAAAGGCACTGGCCTAACGAATACGTTCGTCGTACGTCCCACGGTGATTTTTGCGGTTATTTCACACAATGCTCATCTTTCAGCACTGACTATTCTATACAAACGCCGCTGCTCTCCATCGTTAAGCAAAGGCCGTCGGCGAATGCGTTGTCCGTTCTTAGAGGTACTGCCTTAAATTTGATATTTTTGTCATACTGTTGCCATTGTGGATCTCTGAATATTTCGTAACGATTTCCGAAATGGAATGTCCCATGCGTCTAACTCCAACTACCATTTCGCGTTCAAAGTCTGTTAACTCCTGTTGTGCGGTCATGACCATGTCGGAAATCATTTCGCATGAATCACCTGAGTACAAATGACAAACGGACCGATGGCCTATTTAGTCTGGTCCCTTAAACCCCTCACAAACCAACCACCAACCAACCAACCAACAAATGACAATATCGCCAATACACTCCCCTTAAACATCTTGTGTACGCGATACTATCGCCATCTGTGTATGTGCATATCGCTATCCAAGGACTTTTGTCACATAAGTGTATACAGAAAAGAGACCACTACTGATTTGGCCATACATAATGATTCGTACCATCCCCACTCTTATAAGATGGTTAGTTTTAGGTCGTTACTCAACAAATTGCAAATTGTACCAAATAATATAGTATATGGGTACAACATCTGAAGGGGATAGCAAAACATTGCATTCAGAGAACATTATACCCGTTTTTTTCTTCATACCTAAGAATCTTAGTACCTCCGATCGACACAAAGAGACGTCTGGATCAGACCACTTTCATGGTAAGAGTGTTTATAGTATTTGTTGTAATTGTCCACCAGTAAAATAATTCGGTCAGAAGATGAGAAGTTTTAATATTAGATTTAAAAACATTGTGATAAACAAACTCGAAAACAGCACAATGTGCACACCTATGCTCTGAGGGACGGCCCATTACTAATGTTTCCAAAAATCCAAAAATTTTACGTACAGAACCTAAGGGCTCTTTGCTTAATATCTTAGAGCATTTGTAAGTAGTGGGAGGTCTTAAAACAATTGCCGAGTTAACACTTTATGAGCATGTAGAATTATGTTGTCATTACCTTTTGGAAAATTTTGCTCGATGTAAAACACACGTGTAATGAGGGGAGGAGTGAAACAAGTGACGTATTTATAACGAGCAAGTTACCTTCTTCCTATGCTTTTCGTGGCTCGGTTTCCATTCCCCTTCTGTGTGCATATTATTGTGATACTGAATTACGTTCCTGTAATGTCTTTTTGTTAATTGTAATACTATTAACATGCACTACCATGGTATTTTGTTGTGTACAGAGGCTTCCCTGTCTTCCAGTGCCTACCCGCATTTATACACCGACTCAGTGTTACACTTTGCGTTGCTTTTCGAGTTTGTTTATGGCTTCTGACTCATATGTCGGTTCCTCTGGTTATGTACATGTGCTGCTATGTCACGTGTGTTCTTCTTAGGACGCAGGATACTTATTCAGTCTGTGTTGTACTAGTGGTGCTGTTCACTGCTCTGAGAAGACGTATGACGTTTGTCTGTTATTTATCCTGTGGGAGATATCAGGGACATTAGGTATTGAAAGGTCCGTGTACCTCACTTCCTAATCAACATTATATTAATTTGGTAGCTGTTGTTTCAAGATAGTTATAAGTAATCTTCTTAAGGTCAATAGTTTTTACATGAAGATGTGACTACTATGTTAAGAAACTAGTAGTGATTAATAAATCATTTTGTCACAAATGTCGTATTTTTCGCCATTTGAAACGTACTGACGCGTCAAGATATCATCGTTTGTTAAAGGAAGGAAGACTGGATGTATCAGTTGTAGAGAGAGGCCAAGGCTTGAATACAGTAGACATACTGAAATGTATGTAGACTGGGGTAGTTATGCGAAGATGAAGAAGCTTCCACTGGATTGTCTAACTTGGAGAGCAAACCAGACTTCGGATTGAAGACCACTACAACAACAGGCAGAACAATCCGATATGACAACTACGGTACAGACATTGCGGGAACTACATTTTTTCCTTAGTTGAAGTATATAGTTACTAATTCTACTGTCATTTATCTGTGTATTTGTTTCTCCTCATATCTTGCTACTCCAGCTCTCAGAGAAGAGCGGAGCACGTAATTTCCGATGAGACAGCATTTTTTTTTCTTTTTTCACCAGCATGGAAATTAAGTTCCTTGTGTATATTTGCAAAATTTTACTATTAGATGTACAGAGCAAGTTGTTAAAGTAAGGATCATTAGAGGAAAGAAATGTTGTTAGCCTCTATGAAAGAGATTTTATTGTCTTGAATGGGGCTCTTCTTACTGCTATAAATCGCAGATAACTCTGGTCCAGTTTAAGCAGTTACATATTTCCCCAATTATATACTCAAAGTGTGCTGTATTTAACTGAATAAAGTCACCATCGTCGTAAATGTCCTTGATTAGAAGTGAGCGTAGAGTACAGCCAATGGTAGATGGTCCCTGACAGCTGCAACTGTCAGGAATCTTCTCTCGCCGATGTTATTGTAGCTACATGTAAAGATTTTAAGAAAGACTTGGCAGAACGATTTCTAAAATTCACAATGTTTCAATTAAATGTGGCTCGTGCTACGGAAGCCGCCGTATAAATGTGTAATCAAACACGTGATGCTTTTCCTGTAATACTTTCTGCCTCGCACGCGGTAACTTGCTGCGGTGTCTAAGGAATGCCAACGTACTCGGAAAGTGCAAATATTGAAGTAAGCTAATTGAGCGCCCGTGTTCACACCAGACGTGACGGAGGCTGGAGCACAGTCATCACCTACCTCGCTTCGTCAAACAAGCGCTTTGCTGTCGCGGTCCCAATCATTTGTTCGCCTTTTAATTAGGGCGGGCTGAAGAAAAATGTCACGTCTCCCACGGGGAGAGTCGGTGGATTCCTCCAGTGAGGCAGGTAAACGTTCACTTAATTAAAGGCTACAGGTTTTCTGCCCCTCTTGGGGTGTTCCATTTAAATATGTATTTAAGTCCCCTACGTCATCAGTACTTCCCTGTGCAGGCCATGTCACATTTTTATTTCCTTAATTTATAAAACAGCACAAACAACTTCGCTAATTGTCATTCTGGAAGACACTGATGAAAGCCAAGGAGGAATGTACTACATACGATGAGTATTCGTGAACAGCGAGTTTTAATTCAGTGTCCACTGATGATCCAAAACATTAACAGCATGTTGGCCACGTTTGAATCGCTAAACAATAGCTGTTCTATGTGGCATTGGTTCGACGAGTCCTTTATAGTTTTCTGAAGGTATCTGACACCAAATGTCTACGATCAAGCCACGCAATTTCTGTAAATTACAGACCGCTGCTTTAGGAGTGAGGAGCTGGCTACCGCTTGCGACCCAGGCGAGTTCTGTCCATTTCAGATCATGCGTATTTGGTGGCCGAGGTACCGACGCGTTCTCTATCACGATCATCAAACAACGGGTGCACGATTCCGGCATATGTCCGCGGTGCAGTGCATGTTTCGAGCACCTACTCTCCTAGATGATGGTGTATCCAGGCATGACAATCGACGTGATACGACAACAAATATTACCAGTGGAGACGTTGCTATAGGTTACCCAAAAATCGTAAACAGAACGCACACATGTCGTATTAATTCATGTAAATCCACCTGAAAATAAAGGTTTAAACATCTGAAAAGCTTGGTGGGAAAGAAAAAATTGTGACTGCTAACAGAAACTTGTAAGTTCTGAAACTTACCCTGCGAACCAACTGTTTGTACTGCACTCGGGTGTCGATGCGAGTGCAGTCATTTACGTAAGGCGGTATTTCGACAACGTAGCTTGACATCATCTGCAGGAGATGCCTGCGGGAAGTGAATATGTGCTCAGCGGAAACTATTAATAACATGGCGTTTTTTCATCATTTTGACGATGCTGTTACTTCTTTTGATTTTATTATGATTTCTGTGTTATCTATGATTTAAAATTGGAGTAATCGCTGAAAAATCCAAATTTCTCGTTTCTTAAAATTTTATTAACCTTTCAAACAAACAGGTGTTCCATCAAAGTAGCAGGATTCTCAAAGCGTTCCGCCAGAGGAAACGTTTAGCAACTCTTGCTGTACACTGAGCGCTTAGGCCTTGCCGCATAATCATTGCAGGTTCGTGCCTCCGAAAATATTGTTGGGAGTTTTGCTTTTATCTCTTGCCGTTGTCCACTTGTTTTCTGTAATAGGACAGATACAAAAACTGCGGAAGTGAGGGATTATTTTTCGCAGTTGCATGGTTTGATGTACGAAGAATTCTTTTAATCACATAGTGACGGCATACAAACATTTACAGCTTTTTTTTCATATTTCAGGCATTGCATAAAAAATAGTCTTCATTACATCGTGTGTCCTTCACACACTTTTCGCCCCCTCCCACACCACTTCCCCAGAACCCATTGGCTTGTCACCGTTGGGTGGATTGGTGGGGTGACATATTTGCTGAACGTTTGGTGCGAACTCCGGTCCCTCATTGCTTCTGCCGTCCGCGTAGTGCGCGGAAGCCGCTCGCCGCCCAAGTTGTTACTTCAGCTGACTGAGCGCTGGATGCCACGCTTTCTTGACAGTGAAGTCCCTGCATCTGTTGACCAGCTCGTCGTCAACCCGTATTTCAGTAGCCTCCTTTAGAACACAGTCCCACAGTGGGGCTGTCTCAGTTAACCAGGCCCCCACCCATTTGTATTTCAGTAACCTCCTTTAGAACACAGTCTCACAGCGATACTGGTTTCTAAAGGAGAGCACTGAAGTATGACTGGGTGACCGCCTGCTCAACAGACAGCGGTTTCACTCTCAGTAAAGCGTAACATCCTGCGATCAGTCAATTGGAACATAAAAGTTGGCCGAGGGCGACTTCAGCGGATATCAGGAACGGCAGGAGCACTCACGGATGGGATCATCCAGTTTTCGGCGATCTCGTCTCACCGCTATTTCAACGGAAGGGAGCGTGCGACTGAGTGGTGACGGAGGGGGTGGAGAGTGGTAAGAACATAAATGAAGTGCAATGAAGCGGTTATGCTCAGTTTGCAGATACACTATGTGATCAAAAGTAGCCGGACACCTGGCTGAAAATGACTTAGAAGTTCGTGGCGCCCTCCATTGGTAATGGTGGAATTCATTACTCCACTCTCGCAGGCATACGTTCAATCAGGTGCTGGAAGGTTTCTTAGAGAATAGCAGTCCATTCTTCACAGTGTGATGCACTGAGGAGAGGTATCGATGTCGGTCGGTGAGGCCTGGCACGAATTCGGTATTTCAAAACATCCCAAACGTGTTGTGTAGGATTCAGGTCAGGCCTCAGTGCAGGCCACTCCATTACCAGGGTGTTATTAAGCACTCCGCCACGAGCCGTGCATTATGAACAGGTGCTTGATAGTGCTGACAGATGCAATAACCATCCCCGAATTGCTCTTCAACAGTGGGAAGCAAGAAGATGCTTAAAACATCATTGTAGGCCTGTGCTGTGATAGTGCCACGCAAAACAACAAGGGGTGCAAGCCCCCTCCATGAAAAATACGACCACACCATAACACCACCACCTCCTAATTTTACTGTTGGCACTACACACGCTGGCATATGACGTTCACCGGGCATTCGCCATATCCACACATTGCCATCGGATCGTCACATTGTGTATCGTGATTCGTCACTCCACACTACGTTTTACCATTGTTCAATGTTTACGCTCTTTACACCAAGCGAGGCGTCGTTTGGCATATTCAAAGTTTTCTCACCTCCCACCTAACTGTCATAGTACTTGCAGTGAATCCCGACGCAGTTTGGAATTTCTGTGTGATGGTCTGGATAGATGTCTGCTTATTACGCATTACGACCCTCTTCAACTGTCAGTGGTCTCTATCAGTCAACAGACGATGTCGGCCTGTACAATTTTGTGCTGTACGTGTCCCTTCACGTCTCCACTTCATTATCACACCGGAAGCAGTGGACCTAGGGATGCTTAGGAGTGTGGAAACCTCGCGTAAAGACGTATGACGCCAGTGACATCCAATCACCTGACCACATTCGAAGTCCGTTTTTTCCGCGGAGTGCCCCATTCTGTCACCAACCTCCTAACTAGTTTGACGTGGCTTGCGACGTCTTCCTTTCCTGTGTCAAACTCTTCATCTCATAGAAGCACTAGCATCCCTCCTCCATAACTGCTTATTCCATATTCGAGACTGTCTTCCCCTACAGTTCTTATCATCTCATGTTCCCCAGAGTCTTAACATGTCTCCAATCATTCTGCCACTTGCCAATGTTTTCCACATCTAAGTTTCCTCGCCTAGTCTGCTGTGAACCTTATCAGTCCATCTAATTTTCAACAACCTTCCACAGTACTACATCTCGAATTCTTCGATTCTCTTCTTTTACGGTTTTCCCACAGTCACGACTCATACACTGATATGATCCAAATGTACGTTCTTGCAGATTTCTTCTTCAAATTAAAACCTCTTTTCTTCTTCTTCTTCTTCTTCTTCTTCTTCTTCTTCTTCTTTGTCTTGCGGTTTTCTCCTGCGCCTGCATAAGGTCGGCGTTCTGGAATCGTTCCTGTTGACTGTCCAATGCGGTTGCTACCGCATTCACATGGAATTCCACAAATTCCAAGAACACTCAGATCAACCACGCACACTGGTCAGACAATACGAAACACTTCAGAACACTGCAAAGAGCAGCGACGCCACATTAAACATAAAATAAAGTACCAGACGTGCCTGCCAATAACTCCTGACGTTGGCGAAGGAATAAGTTGTCGAAAGGTTAAGACTGCACACAAATCCGAATCACGATGTCTAATGACTACTGATGTCGCTGTTATGGAGTACATGGCAGTAGGTGGCAGCACAATGCACCTAATATGAAAACCGTATGTTTTTGGGAGTGTCATCTGAAGATGACAGCAAAGTCTGCTGTCAAAATATTGTGTTATGTAAACAAATGCACCTTGCTGGACACCGGAGACCAATAGGAACACAAGGAATTTCGCTGTTTCAGTGGATGGGTGCTGAATATAGATGGCATTACTCTAACGTACTTGGTGCAGTTGCCCTGAAAAGCTAATCATTTGCATACCTAATCACATAGGACATAACTTACGCCAATTTGACGTTTGTTGCATGCTGCTACCGTAGCGCTGAGTTTTTGTTGGCCAGCAGCGTATAATGCGGTGAAATGTCGCGTGAGGAAGGCGCAAGACGCGGCCTGGAGCGTGTTCGCTGCAGGACCGGGCGAGCCGGCGGGCGGGCTATCGGCGTTCAGGTCTCGTCGCCGGCTCGTTCTCCGGCGCGCTGGCGTCCGCGGCGCACATGAATATTCACGCCGGAGAGGCAGCGAGGCGGTGCGGCGCTACAAATGAGCGAGAGCCACGGCCCTGGCGCGCCGCCGCCTCCGCCCGCGCCTTATTAAATTATTTACTCGCCACCTGCGCTCACACTCCGCCCGCATACGCACGCCCCGCGCACGACACCTGAATTCCAGACGAGATCCACCTTACCGACACCGCAACGGCTCTCCTGCACTTGTTTCCGGTACCGCACCTCGACAGTGATCCCCGCGGGTTCGTCATACAGCTCAGCTCAGCACATCAGTCCTTTTTAACGAGGATTATTCTGTAGTGAAATGGAAACAACAGTGAAAATCCGATGAATCGTAGCACAGATGAGTTCGGCTCACACGAAGTATTAGTGCATGCTGAGAGATTTCGCCTAACTTCATGCAACTTTACACAACGTAACTGTCATGCATTTTCCTCTTCATGACAATTCACAGCCGCACACTACAGGAGCGGTGAAGACGCTCCTGAAACGTATTCCATGCGAAGGGTTTGATCACCCACCATAGAGCTACTACTTCGATCCTCCTGACAACATTTTGCCACAGACAGCGAACTGCAGACAGGCGTAGAGAACAGATGGAAATCATAGGCTGTAGCGTTCTATAATGAGGGTTTTGGAAAGTTAGTACAACAGTACCACGTATGTCTAAATCAGAGGGGTGACTGTAGAGAAGTAGTTGCAAGGTCTACTTAACTGGTGTACCTAAGTGTTACAAACAAAAACTTTTTTAGAATGAATGAAGAACAAGAAAACACTTAGAATGAATTTTTCATTCTACAGCGGAGTGTGGGCTGATATGAAACTTCCTGGCAGATTAAAACTGTGTGCCGGACCGAGACTCGAAGCCGGGACCTTTGCCTTTCGTGGGCAAGTGCTCTACCGACTGAGCTACCGAAGCACGACTCACGCCCCGTCCTCACACCTTTAATTCCGCCAGTACCTCGTCTCCTACCTACCAAACTTCACAGAAGCTCTCCTGCCTACCTTGCAGAACTAGCAATCCTGGAAGAACGGATATTGCGGTGACATGGCTTAGCCACAGCCTGGGGGATGTTTCTAGAATGAATTTTTCACTCTACAGCGGAGTGTGCGCTGATATGAAACTTCCTGGCAGATTAAAACTGTGTGCCGGACCGAGACTCGAACTCGGGACCTTTGCCTTTCGCAGGCAAGTGCTGTTTTAAAATTTTTTTGTTTTTACTGTGGCTTCCATTTCGTGACCGATCGGACTTTACTTTCCAAATAGTTCTGGTATATATTTATTATCTCGATTCACCAACCTCCTAACTAGTTTGACGTGGCCTGTCACGACTTTCTTTTCTGTGTCATACTCTTCATCTCATAGAAGCACCTGCATCCCTCATCCATAACTGCTTGTTCCATATTCGAGTCTATGTCTTCCACTACAGTTCTTAGCATCTCATGTTCCCCAGGGTCTTAACATGTCTCCTATCATTCTGCGACTTGCCAACGTTTTCCACATGTAAGTTTCCTCGCCTAGTCTGCCGTGAACCTTATCAGTTCATCTAATTTTCAACAATCTTCCACAGTACTACACCTCGAACTCTTCAATTCTCTTCTTTTACGGTTTTCCCACAGTCCACGACTCATACACTGCTATGATCCAAATGTTCGTTCTTGCAGATTTCTTCTTCAAATTAAAACCTGTTTTCTTCCTCTTCTTCTTCTTCTTTATTTTGTGTTTTTTTCCTCCGTCTGCGCAAGTTCCGCGTTCTGGAATCGTTCCTGTTGACTGTCCAGTGCAGTTGCTACCGCATTAACAAGGAATTCCAGAAATTCCAAGAACACTGAGATCAACCAGGCAAACTGGTCAGACAATACGAAACATTTCAGAACACTGCAGAGAGCAGCGACGCCACACTAAACATAAAATAAAGTACCACACGTGCCTGCCGATAAATCCTGACGTTGGCGACGGAATAAGTTGTCGAAAGCTTAAGACAGCACACAAATCTGAAGCAGTAAAAATGTTTTAAAATATCGTCAAATATTCTAGAATACGACTTAGGGACGGCACACATCGCGTCGCTCACCACTCCGGCAAAATTGTCTTAAATTATGAAATGTGGAACGTAGTAAAGGCAAAGGAACAATTCATCGAAACTGTGTATCTGCTTAGAAACTAAGTAAACAAAAAATGGTTGGGTGAGTAAAACAATTTTACCAATAAAAACCGTTATAATTAAAAAACTACTCAGTTAATATAGAATTTGATATTATCAGAAGGAAAAATATTTAAATATACTGCCGAAAAAAAAAACAGTAGACCTGAAAGACGATGTCGATTTTGATACGATGCCAGTATGTGCCACTGGTGGGATAGCAGATAGTTTCAACGTCGTCCGCCAACAGATAGCGTAGTGGCATAGTTACCAGAGCGCCATCTGTCTTTACCCATTAATACGCAATGCTTACAGCCACAAGGCTCACTATGATGTAAACTAGTGAAGCAACTATGCCACGGAGAGGCACTCGTGCTTATTACAGCCAACTGAGCGAATAGTTTTTAGGGTCAAACTGAGGCCTTCCGAGTGGCGGGATGGTCCTACCGGAGAACTGCCGCTCAAGTTGGACGTGCTGCGTCAGTTGTGCAACGATGCTGAGATCAGTGGCCACGTGAACATTGTCTCACGCATAGACGAGGTTCTGGACGTCTACGGAGCAAGGACGTCGGCCACGATCGTTGTGTTGTAAGGGCAGTAGTGGCAGATCGTACAGCTACCACAACACAGGTAAGAGGACTTTTGAGCGCAAAAGTGTCAACACGAACTGTTGCGAAACGGTTATTAGCGGTTGGACTACGATCAAGCACACCTCCCGTAGTGGCCGTGCGGTTCTAGGCGCTACAGTCTGGAGCCGAGCGACCGTTACGGCCGCAGGTTCGAATCCTGCCTCGGGCATGGATGTGTGTGAATTCCTTAGGTTAGTTAGGTTTAATTAGTTCTAAGTTCTAGGCGACTGATGACCTTAGAAGTTAAGTCGCATAGTACTCAGAGCCATTTGAACCATTTGAAAGCACACCTCTCACGCCGCAGCGTCGACGTGCATAGCTCGTCTGGTGCCGTCAGAGGATCACTAGGAAGACCGAATAGCGCGTCATGGTCTTCCACAATGAAAGCAGATTTTACCTGGAAAGAAGTGATGGTTGCTTTCGCTCATAACGTAGACCTGGTGAGCGCCGTTTTCCAGAGTGCATTCGTCCAAGACACACTGGCCCCACCCAAACCTTATGGTTTTGGGTGAGAACTCTCGTTTACCTTTGGTGTTTCTGGAAGGGACGCTAACCGGCCCTCAGTATATGCAGAAAGTTATTAGAGCAGTAATTTTGCCGTTTTTGCAACAGGAAGGTGGTGTGTTGATCCAACGGGATAATGCTCGCCGAGACTCAGCCAGTGAAACTGAAGGTGCTCTGCAAGAAGTGCAACGGCTTCCCTGGTCAGCACGATTTCCGGACGGTTCCAATCGAGCACGTGTGGGATGTAATGGGACGAGAAGTGACTCGTGCAACTGGTCAATCAACTACATCAAGAGGTCGAGCACGCCTGTCATCACTTATACCAGGACAGTATTCGCCACCAGTACGATCCATTGGATACCAGAGTCCGCGCTTGCATTGCCGTCCGTGGATGCTACACCACTTACTAATATGGGTGTTTCAGCATGAGTTGATTTTGATACCTCAGAACCGTTTGTGCTATTGATTTGTAAATTTAATTATTTCATGTAGTCCATATGCACAATTCCAACAATAAATCTTGAATGGACTAGAAACCTCTAAAACGGTGTACTAATTTTTTCCGGGTGTACATTGATAAAATGATGAACCAAAACGAAACCATGGAAGTTTCCAACTGAATTCTAAGTATGTCCAGGGCAAAAAGCTACGAAACAACATCATAAAAGCGGAAATATTAACCGGAAATCGAATCAGCAAGTCGGTATTCATAGCACAAATTCCACTCATTTCAAATTAATTACCATTCAGCTTTAAAAGGCTCCAGTTTCCAGGAAGATAAGCGTACAGTGTACAAATAAATCACAAGAGCGAACATTTCAATGCTGCGTCGTGAGTGTAAAAGCACCTCATTTCGCAATTACACCCATGCAAAGCGTGTTTCTGTGTGTTGGACAGTAACAAAACATATTAGTATTTGCACCTGAAAGCAAAACATCAAGAATAGTTTATATCCGAATATACTCTAAGTTAGACGCTGTACAAATTATTTCACTTATTGAAATTTTTTTTCCAATTCAAAACACAAATACAAAAAAAAAAAGATAAGTGAAGCTTGTCCTTTTCTACGACTGTATTCTGCAAATCACTGTGAGTTTCATGGCAGACGTACTTCCAATCGTATCACTTCTTGGGGCTTCTTCCCGTCCCAGTCACGTATAGAGCGTGGTATGAACGATCGCTTAACTGCGGTGTGTAGCTAGTCTAATGTTCTCTTTACGGACCATAAGGGAGCGACGATACGTACGCCGTTGTATTATGATCCTAGATTATCACATAAAATTGGTTTAGACTCTTTCTAAGTAGGTTTTCACGGCACGATTTGCGTCTATATTCTACTGTTTCAGTTATTTTGGCATCTTCGTGACAAGCTCCCATGGGTCGAACAAGTCTTTGGCCACTCATGATGCCCTTCTTTATATCAGTTCAATATTCTGTTCATCTAGTTTGGTACCTCCTACACAATTGACCAAAATTCTAGGAAAGATGGTACGAGTGTTTTGTATGCAGTCCCGTTTCTAGACGTTTACATTTCCCTAGTATTCTACCAAAGAACCGCTGTATGCCTTTCCTAAACTTGAGGCTACGTTATTGTTCTATTTAATATCCCTACAAAATCTTACACCTACACTATGTGATCAAAAGTATCAGGACACCTGGCTGAAAATGGCTTACAAGTTCGTGGCGCCCTCCATCGGTAATGCTGGAATTCTATACGGTGTTGGTCGACCCTTAGACTTGATGACAGCTTACACTCTCGGAGGCATACGTTCGATCAGGTGCTAAAAGGTTTCTTGGCGAATCGCTGTCCATTCTTCACGGAGTGCTGCACTGAGGAGAGGTATCGATGTCGGTCGGTGAAACCTGTCACGAAGTCGGCGTTCCAAAACATCCCAAAGGTGTTCTATAGGATTCAGGTCAGGTTTCTGTGCAGACCAGTCCATCACAGTGATGTTATTGTCATGTAACCACTCCGCCACAGGTCGTGCATTATGAACAGGTGCTCGATCGTGTTGACAGATGCAATCGCCATCCCCGAATTTCTCTTCAACAGTGGGAAGCAAGAAGGTAATTAAAACATCAATGTAGGCCTATGCTGTGATAGTGCCACGCAAAATAACAAGGGATGCAAGCCCCCTCCATGAAAAAAAAGACCACATCATAACACCACCACCTCCGAATTTTACCGTTGGTTCTACACATGCTGGCTTATGACGTTCACCGGGAATTCGTCATATCCACACACTGCCATCGGATCGTCACATTGTGTACCGTGATTCGTCACTCCACACAACTTTTTTCCATTGTTCAGTAGTCCAATGTTCACGCTCCTCGCACCAAGCGAGGCTTCGTTTGGCATTTACCGGCGTGATGTATGGCTGCACTAATTTCCAAACTCAAAAACAGCAAGAATCACAGTAATTCTTGTAATGGCAAAAGCCAGACAAAAGTTATAAGACAATGAAAAGAAATAATAACAACCAAAATACTGCGCTATACGTTTCCAATGTGGCGTTATGCCCAACAAGATACAAATTACTACAGGAAGAGTACCTCGAGTGTCTACCGTGCTAGAGCTGGCGTAGGTATTGGCTGGAGCTGTCCTAGCTTAGGAACACATAGACAGTCTGACTCTGCTGGCACGCTTATAACACCGATTCTGCGGTGTTCTACACTTAATCACATTAGTTCCAGTTGGTGGATCTCTGACAAGTGGCTTTTCACGAAGGAGTGCCATGTTTATGCAGTAAGTTTGTTGACGTTCACATTCATTGGCGATTTTTGATATGAGCTCTTGAAGGGAGGTCGGCAGCCCACCTTGTTTAGCTGTCGTGCAGGCCCTCTAACTGATAAGGGACCGCTACGATAGTAACATTACTCATTGAATGCCCCTCGTACGCTGCAGTAACGCCCTCAAACGGAAACCTTTTTGATTGCCCATTATAAAAACTAGTTACATAACGAGTGAACGGTTAAGACACACCTCGTCAGTCATGCGCGGTTTTGTGTCTTAAAGTGGAAGGTCTTCTATCATGGAACACGTGATACTGCCTGTCTTGAAAGTCAGGATTTGTGTGCCTTGCCAACAGCTTCCATCCCAAAGAGCTCTTGCCTTCTGGTGGAAAACTTGTCCACCACAAACGTATCGCTGATTTGCAGACTGTCGCCCATCATCGACAAACTTGATTATATACGGATTGCCTCCTTCCTACCCGTCAATCCCGCCACGACTAGCCTGTTATGTTCTAGGACCAATGAAGTCTTAAAAATACCGTGTATTGACAGCGAATGACTGCAATAAATTGGGGTGTGTTGCCTCCTCCAAAATCAATATTGCCCCGAGACAGACCGTTGTAATACTCCCGAAACCTCGGTTTTACAGTTTACACGAAAGATATTCGGAAAGTAAGGCCTGATCGGGCGCGAAATGGAAGCCACAGTGAAAATCCGATGGAGCTTTGCTCAGTTGTGTTAGCCAGTCCCCCAGTAGGTCCATCGATAGCGTCACACTGCTCTTCTCATTTCTGAGCGCGCGCGTAAAGGTGCCCAGAAAATATTATCTCCCGCCAAGCGTGGGTGCCTGCCGTTAGATTTCGCCTGATTTCAAGCAGCGTACGTAAAGTAACTGCCACGCTTTTCCTTTAACATGGCAATTATCGGCAGCACACTGCAAGGGCAGCAAACACGCTCCTGCTGCGTTTCCGATGGTAATCTTTGATCGCCCACCATACCGTCCAGACTTTGCTCCGTCTGATTTTTATCTCTGCTTACACGATCCGCTGGCTATGAAGAAAACATTTTGGCACAGACAGACCAGCGTAAGGAATTAGTGGAAAGCACAGGTAGCTGCATTCTGTGACAAGGGTGTGGAAAAGTTGGTACAATGGTGCGGAAACATCTACATCTACATTTATACTCCGCAAGCCACCCAACGGTGCGTGGCGGAGGGCACTTTACGTACCACAGTCATTACCTGCCTTTCCTGTTCCAGTCGCGTATGGTTCGCGGGAAGAACGACTGCCGGAAAGCCTCCGTGCGCCCTCGAATCTCTCCAATTTTACGTTCGTGATCTCCTCGGGAGGTATATGTAGGGGGAAGCAATATATTCGATACCTCATACTGAAACGCACCCTCTCGAAACCTGGACAGCAAGCTACACCGCGATGCAGAGCCTAAGTTGGAGCTGTGACTGTGTGGAGTAGTGGCTGGAAGGTGTAGCTAACTGCTGGAAAAAAAAACATTTTTGATTTTTAAAGTGGTTTCCGTTTCGCGACCGATCGGACATTACTTTCTGAATAGCCCTCGTATTTTAATGCACTTTATACAACGACGTGGTTCAACACTCGGAAAAATTTTAATCGCCTAGTTAATAAATGAGACAGGCAAAATACCCACAGACTTCAAGAAGAATATAATAATTCCAATCCCAAAGAAACCAGGCGTTGATAGATGTGAAAATTACCGGACTATCAGTTTAATAACGCACAGCTGCAAAATACTAACACGAATTATTCACAGACGAATGGAAAAACTGGTAGAAGCCGACCTCGGGGAAGATCAGTTTGGATTCTGTAGAAAAATTGGAACACGAGAGGCAAAACTGACCTTACGACTAACTTTACAAGGAAGATTAAGGAAAGCAAACCTACGTATCTAGCATTTGTAGACTTAGAGAATGCGTTTGACAATGTTGGCTGGAATGCTCTCTTTCAAATTCTGAAGGTGGAAGGGGTAAAACTCAGGGAGCGTAAGGCTATTTACAATTTGTACAGAAACCAGATGGCAGTTATAAGAGTCGAGGGGCATGAAAGGAAAGCAGTGGTTGGGAATGGAGTGAGACAGGGTTGTAGACTATCCCCGATGTTATTCAATCCGTATATTGAGCAAGCAGTAAAGGAAACAAAAGAAAAATTCGGAGTAGGTATTAAAATCTATGGAGAAGAAATAAAAACTTTGAGGTTCGCCGATGACTTCGTAATTCTGTCAGAGACAGCAAAGGACTTGGAAGAGCAGTTGAACGGAATGGACAGTGTCTTGAAAGGAAGATATCAGATGAACATCAACAAAAGCAAAACGAGGATAATGGAATGTAGTCGAATTAAGTCAGGTGATGCTGCGGGAATTGGATTAGGAAATGAGACACTTAAAGTAGTAAAGGAGTTTTGCTATTTGGGGAGCAAAATAACTGATGGTGGTCGAAATAGAGAAGATATCAAATGTAGGCTGGCAATGGTAAGGAAACCGTTTCGGAAGAAGAGAAATTTGTTAAAATCGAGTATAGATTTAAGTGTCAGGAAGTCGTTTCTGAAAGTATTTGTATGGAGTGTGGCCATGTATGAAAGTGAAACGTGGACGATAAATAGTTTAGACAAGAAGAGAATAGAAGCTTTCGAAATGTGGTGCTACAGAAAAATGCTGAAGATTAGATGGGTAGGTCACATAACTAATGAGGAGGTATTCAATAGAATTGGGGAGAAGAGGAGTTTGTGGCACAACTTGACAAGAAGGAGGGACCGGTTCGTAGGACATGTTCTGAGGCATAAAGGGATCACAAATTTAGCATTGGAGGGCAGCGTGGAGGGTAAAAATCGTAGAGGGAGACCAAGAGATGAATACACTAAGCAGATTCAGAAGGATGTAGGTTGCAGTAAGTACTGGGAGATGAAGAAGCTTGCACAAGATAAGGTAGCATGGAGAGCTGTATCAAACCAGTCTCGGGACTGAAGACCACAAGAACAACAACAACAGTTTATAAATTCATTCACAACACTCTCGCCTCTAGTAGACCACTGGCGCCTTTTCCGATTCGTCCTCGCCACATCATCTCTTCGTCTCGATACATAACAGTGCCAAGTAGTTTGACTAACAGGCGTTCCCTCTCACTTGGAGAGTTCCCATACATGCTTCATCCTTACCAAGTGAATCCATACCTGATGAATGCCGATATCACGTGGGAATAATGTCGAGGAATCGAAGCACACAGAGAATCCCGTGCTGGCTTCGGCAGAAATCAGTGCTGAGAGTACCCTTGTCCGGCTGGCGTAACCGAAGGGGGATGTCCTTAGCAGGGAGCCCGGAGGGCCAGCAGCCGGCGCAACCTTGGCCAGCCATTCGCGTGGCTGCGTAATCGCGGCGGGAGCCCAGCGTCGCACAAAGAGGGCTGACGGAATGCAGAATGAGAGCGCCCGGCGCGGCCGTCTCAAAGGGACTGTCTGCTGTCCGCTGCCGCCGCCCACGGCCACCGCCCGGGGCAGGTGGGCGCCGCCATTAACCTCCGCTTTGGCTTCGCCCTCCTAATCACGGGCCCCAGACGTGGCCAGGTGGGGCGCACAGCTCCCACTGCACTCCCGCCCACTCGCCTCTGTGCACCGCATTACCTGTCTGACTGCAAAGGTCGCGCATCACTTAAAGTGTCTACTCAACCACGTGGCTTTTGCCATTACGTCGCGGTAATTCTTTAGCTGTCTTCAGTGAAAGTGACAAAGAAGTGTATGCTATGGTAGTACCCCACAAAACGTATCTCTACGTTAAGTACTACGTTGTAAAGTTGATGCATTAAGTTGTTCTGAAAGCGGTGCTGATATTCAAGATAATAAAAGCGGGTTAAAAGCTGTGAGCTATCTGGGGAAGTTATCCTTGCATTACTGAGCAACTGTTTCACCAGGTATCCAGTCTAGTTTACGAAATTGCCAACCACACTAACATTAATTATAATCTTTTAATAATCATCGTAATATATATATATATATATATATATATATATATATATATATATATATACATATATGGACCTTGCCGTTGGTGGGGAGGCTTGCATGCCTCAGCGATACAGATGGCCATACCGTAGGTGCAACCACAATGGAGCGGTATCTGTTGAGAGGCCAGGCAAACAAGTGGTTCCCTAAGAGGGGCAGCAGCCTTTTCAGTAGTTGGCAGGGGCAACAGTCTGGATGATTGACTGATCTGGCCTTGTAACACTAACCAAAACGACCTTGCTGTGCTGGTGCTGCGAACGGCTGAAAGCAAGGGGAAACTACAGCTGTAATTTTTCCCGAGGGAATGCAGCTTCACTGTATGGTTAATTAGATGGGTATATCACATAACTAATGAGGAGGTATTGAACAGAATTGGGGAGAAGAGGAGTTTGTGGCACAACTTGACAAGAAGAAGGGACCGGTTCGTAGGACATGTTCTGAGGCATAAAGGGATCACAAATCTAGCATTGGAGGGCAGCGTGGAGGGTAAAAATTGTAGAGGGAGATGAATATACTAAGCAGAGTCAGAAGGATGTAAGTTGCAGTAGGTACTGGGAGATGAAGCTTGCACAGGATAGAGTAGCATGGAGAGCTGCATCAAACCAGTCTCAGGACTGAAGACCACAACAATATATATATATATATATATATATATATATATATATATATATATATATATATATATATATAATTTAGATAAAAAGAAATAAATCAGTTTATATTGGGACATTTATTTTAACATTGATCATTGTTCTGTTAAAATGTCAGCATACTAAACTTGTAAACTTGATTCATAACTAAACTGGTGCCTTATTTAGGATTGTGAAAATGTGAGTTTGTAATCTTACGGAACACATCAAATATGGAACCAAGATTGGGAGACTGCGTTCAACACTGCATTCATAAAATAACACACGAAGAATGTTGAAACATTTGCAAGAGGAAATTAACCGCAACCAACCGATTCAATTTTCACCCAAAGAAATTGTCTGTGAAATCTTCTCGAAAAGAATAGCTGAGGGCTACTTTGATGATTACACCACATGCTTCACGTGGTCAACTTGGTTTACACAAAGAGTGTAACTCCACAATAATATTGATAATTAAAATAAATTACATCGAAACGCAATTTAGAAAAGAAAAACCTCTAACTGGTTACTATCGTCATACTATTAACCTGATGGGTCAAACGTGGTACTGCTCTAACAAAGTTGAACATAAAGAAAAGTTGCTATATTGAAAAATATTGTCAAGACGAGACGTTATAATCTCACGCACATTCGCATTTAAGATTGATGATCTTAGTTAGAGTTACGGATCATCAACACGTGGTTCCACTTTGCTCACAAAGTAGTGACAGGGCAACTACTGGAAGATATTCTGAACTTCACACTCGAATTACACTGATTTGCAATTTAAGATAACATAAGATATTTTATATCTAAACCTGAAACAAAGGTGATTAAATTTTCAGTTAGGCTGAACTTAAGAAATCCATTGTCCTACGGATTTAGCAGAGACACGCTTAGCCGGAGATCTTACCACTTCAGACGCTCGCCGCGGACAGACTGGAGTGACCCCCTACCGAGGGTGCCTCGCAGATACAATCGGAAATGACTAGAGAGGCAGCTTCCTATACCAACATGACAAGGGATGGACAGGACCATACCAAGAATAGAAACCTCTTTGCTTTTAGAAAGCATAGCTATCTGTTCTGACGTTGGTCCTACTGCTACCATTATGCAAATGGTTCAAATGTCTCTGAGCACTATGGGACTCAACTACTGAGGTCATTAGTCCCCTAGAACTTAGAACTAGTTAAACCTAACTAACCTAAGGACATCACAAACATCCATGCCCGAGGCAGGATTCGAACCTGCGACCGTAGCGGTCTTGCGGTTCCAGACTGCAGCGCCTTTAACCGCACAGCCACTTCGTCCGGCTACCATTATGCATGCAACTAGAAATACATTTGCTCATTCATCGTTTCATACAGAAGGGAAGGGGGATGACAGTATATTATCATATACACTATATAAAAGAAAGCGGATGTTGATCAACTTCATATGAGACTGTGTGACATGAATTACATATATACTATGTTTTAAAGTGTAGTAGTGTGACAGATGGTTCTTATTTATGTGTAAAAGTAACAGGTTCCACTGCTCATTCTCCTCCCAGATAGAGTCAGAAACGACCACAGTAAATTTAGAAGTGGAATGTATGCCGTAAATGACAACAAATTTAAGAAATTAACATGAAAGGAATCCAACAGAGACCTTTCAATGTTAAGAAGACTTCCGTTGACAACTGATAAAATTCTTGATTTGTTGATACAAAACGACACTTAAGCGCCAAAGAAATTGATACAGGCATGCGTATTCAAATACAGAGATATGTAAACCGGTTCAAAATGATTCAAATGGCTCTGAGCACTATGGGACTTAACTTCTGAAGTCATCAGTCCCCTAGAACTTAGAACTACTTAAACCTAACTAACCTAAGAACATCACACACATCCATGCCCGAGGCAGGATTTGAACCTGCGACCGTAGCGGTCGCGCGGTTGCAGACTGTAGGGCCTAGAATCGCTCGGCCACTCCGGCCGGCATGTAAACAGGCAGAATATGGCGCTGCGGTCGTCAAAGCCTATAGAAGACAACAAGTTGCGCATATGTAAGGTCGGTTACTGCTGCTACAATGGCAGATTATCAAGATTTAAATGAGTTTGAACGTGTTATAGCCGGCGCACGAGCGATGTGACACAGCATCTCCGAGCTAGCGACAAAGTGAAGTGGGGATTGTCCCGTACGACCATTTCACGAGTGTACCGTGAATATCAGGAATCAGGTAAAACATTAAATCTTCAACACTGATGCGGCTGGAAGAAAGATCCTGCAAGAACGGGAGCAACGACGATTGAAGAGAATCGTTCAACGTTTCAGAAGAGCAAGCCTTCCGAAAATTGCTGCAGATTTCAGCTTGTGTATGTCATATTTGTTATTTTACTAAACAGCTACAATCTGGTTGTGACCGTCACGTTGCATACGTCGTCCTGTTCCGGCAAATGTGCTTGAAAATGGGCGTAACGCCCGAAACACATTACTCTCGACGGCATGCTAAAGGAATGTAAAACAGCCAAGGTCGAGGCTGTTTCATGTAACTGAAAAATACTGTGATCGCCATCTGATTGCTATGAGGCTTCCGGTAATTCAGTACGTAACTTCGGACCGCCCACAAGACCGTCTCCGTTCCGACAACCTATGAGTCCTAAGGCACTTCTGCGGGCCACTTCCACCCTTCCTAACACCGGCTTGTCCTGTCGCCACACTGGTAACAAAGTGCCCCCTTACACCACTCCACACGGTAACTTGCATTGAGCCCCCAGTAGTTGTGTCTGTAGTGAATATTTTTTATTGTTAACCTGGCTTTAAAATATAGCGTCCCCTCAAAATAAAATATTTTTTCTTCTTTTACATGCAGGAAATTTTTAAAACAAGTGTCTTAAAATATATGATCCATTCACCAACAGTTTTTACGATATTAATGAATAAAGTTTTGGTCAGCCTTTGTTTGGTAATTTAAAATACACGGTATTCACTGAATAATGTATCTTGACTGGGAGCGATGGGTACACCCTATAACATTTTAACACTGTGAGTATATTTAAGATATCAACTTCACTAATTTTAATATCCACAATATGTGTCATCGTCATTTTAATGTCGGTTGCATCTGATGATACGGCAATGGGCCGTGAAACTACACTAAAGACCCAAAGAAACTGGTACACTTGCCTAATATCGTGTGGGGTCCCCAATAGCACGCAAAAGTCCCGCAACACGACATGGCATGAACTCGACTAATGTCTGAAGTAGTGCTGGAGGGAATTGACACCATGAATCCTGCAGGGTTGTCCATAAATCCGCAGGAGTACGGGGTGAAGATCTCTTCTGAACAGCATGTAGCAAGGCATCCCAGATATGTTCATTAAAGTTCTTTTGTAGGGAGTCTGGTGCTCAGCGAAAGTGATTAAATAAAGAAGAGTGTTCCTGGAGCCACTGTGTACCAATTTTGGACTTGTGGGTGTCGCATTGTGTTGATGGAATTGCCCAAGTCCATCGGATGCTCAATGGACATGATTGGATTCAGGTGATCAGGCAGGTTACTTACGCACGACTCATCTGTCAGAGTCTTATCTAGACGTGTCAGGGGTCCCATATCACACCAATTAAACACGCCCCACACCATTACAGAGCCTCCAGCAGATTGAACAATCCCCTGCAATGTCTACGGATTCACAAGGTTCTCCATATCCGTACACATCCATCCGCTCGATACAATTTAAAACGAGACTCGTCCGACTATGCACGATGTTTCCAGTCATCAACAGTCCAATGCCGGTGATGATGGTCCTAAGCGAGGCGTAAAGCTTTGTGTCGTGCAGTCGTCAAGGGTACAAGAGTGGTTCTTCGGCTCCAAAAGCCCATATCGTTGAATGGTTCTCATGCTGAGACTTGTTGATGGCTGTTGGTTGGTTGGTTGGTTGGTTACGCACTTGGTTCTCGCAAACAGCAAGACTCCGTAGACAGTCGGTTAATTGGCTTAAAGCAAGCCACGTCTGCGTTCTCAGCATAGCAATCAGATGGCGATCACAGTATTTTTCAGTTACATGAAACAGCCTCGACCTTGGCTGTTTTACATTCCTTTAGCATGCCGTCGAGAGTAATGTGTTTCGGGCGTTACGCCCATTTTCAAGCACATTTGCCGGAACAGGACGACGTATGCAACGTGACGGTCACAACCAGATTGTAGCTGTTTAGTAAAATAACAAATATGACATACACAAGCAGTCACCCACATCTCCATAAAGCCTGCGTCAGTCATGATATAATCTAACGTAGAGTTAGTACAGGTTGTTTCACAATGTTTGCGCGATATCAAAAAAGAATAATGAGCGCTAAAAACAAAATCAGGCGACGTTGGCGACGTCTCTTAGTAGTTAGGAGTGTGAAGTATCATCCCATATACAGGTATCACTGATCGAAGCAATATCGTGCTTTAGCAGTGGTGTGCTTCTTTCGCTACATCGAATCTGTCATGCGCGTGCTACGTGCCTTTCGTAAGCATTTCAAGATTCAGCGATAGCCAGTTCCTGCTCGTAAAACAATATTGAACTGGATAAGAAACTTCCACGAACTGCCACTGCACCGAATCGACAGTCAACCGGCCCTAGGGGAACCGAACTCCCGAGAACATCAGATGTGTGCATAATAGTTTACAGGCAAGTCCTCGTCGTTCGCTACAAAAACGTGTCCAAACATAACATTCTACACGTCCAACAACCACTTTAAAGTTCTCCGTAAGACGTTGGGAAACTGCATTATTTCCAAACGTGTTTGTGTCGAATGGGCGCCACGTTAGCCTCATTTAACCATGCCAAACATTTACATGTGTGGTTGTTTGAAGGCAAGAGTGTAGTCCAGACGGCCCACAAACTCGCAAGAGTTAAAACATGGAATTTATGGTGAAATTTCCAGAATTCCTCCAGCAGTTACGAATGATTTGCTCAGAAACTGGATGAAAAGCCCCGAGTATTGTGTAGCGTCGAATGGCCGTCGTTTGCCCGATGTAGTATTTCATAAGTAAACTTGAATAAATGTTGTATGTACCTTGTTTAAAATGTTTCATGATCAGTTTGTGTGTTAATCAAATTTGCAATCGTTAAAAGTCTGTGAAACAAGCTATATACCTCAAAGAGTTTATGCGAAAGTAGTATCCCTGCACGGCTAGTAGCTCTGTGATACAGTATTTGTGACGGCTGTTGCTGATGTTTGTGAAACACATCCTTTGTTTGTACCTCAAAGCGTTTATGCCAAGAAAGTACCACTGCATGGCTAGTTGCTTGTGACACAGCATTTCTGTCCCCAAGAACATGCAGTATTGTGGCCGTAAATCATGCACACCTGCAATTGTTTTGGCAGCCTATTGTGACCAGATAAACACGTTACAAAACCATCCTTGCTCCCTTGGCTACTTTATTTATTGTTGCAATAAATTATTTAGCATGTCTGTTTCTGTAACTAGGTTTTGAGCTCCTCTTCAACATGATACCTAATTGTTCCCAAAGCAATCCCACCACAGGCGTAACGTGAATTGACTGAAACCCTGTATTACTTGTTATACCTATCAGAATCTTACAGCGGTTGAGATGACAAAGTGGTGAAGACACCGGACTTCTTCGCAGAAGAAGTGGGCTTCGATCCCTGCCTGACCAGCAACATTTAGGCTCCCTCCTAATATCCTCATAGTCGACGGTCGATAATCCCCAAACTTCCTCCCTTCCTTTCAGAAATATGTAACTCGGCTTGCAAAAAAACTGTAACCATTATTTTTGCACATCTCTTTGCTCACCTTTTCCTTCAGAGGAACGGAGATATAAATTTCGCGATCGCGGATAACAAAAGGGCAGATGCGACGGGCGGCTACGTATTGAAAAGCTCGTTACTGCGGCCTCCCGTGATTGATGGCCGCGTTGATTAACAGTGAATGATAAATGGCAGTCTCAGAAGCTCGCTGCAAAACCAAGTGCGAATAATTAAACACAGACGCCAGATGATAAATCCGTCCCACTCCATCACACTTAGGTAAACTCAGTCCCACATAGTACTCTGCTCGGTATATCGTAATGCAAAGTGATCGCAAAGCGAATGCAAGACCTTCTTAGGAAACTGACAGCGACGTCGGATGAAGAAACGGCGTTTTGAAACCTTTTGCTTGACACTTTAGGAAGGCGCTGTTTAGTACAGGAAGTAGCTATACCGCTCGCGTATCGATGTAGGTGCCAAGAGATAAAAGTTAACCGGAAAGAAACACATTGTTTACAGTTGTTGAATATAATAACAGATTCAGAAATGGACTTGAGTACGACGTTGAAAATTTGGACTGGTTCATTGGCCAATTACGTGCTAAGGATAAACTAAAAGACTACTAAATCGATACTGACAGACATATTAGACAGAGGCTAATAAAAAGAAAACAAAATAGTAGTCTAATTGGCACTTTCAAATCTCTACCAACAAACCAAGAGAGAAATTGCTTTTGAATCTTTCGAGCTACTTGTGTGGCTCGCAGAATCTGAGGTAACAGGAACGAGAACCTTTAGAAGCATAATGACATGGATATGAAAGAGTGTAACAAAGACTTCCTTCACTGAATGAAAGTCAACTAAAAGAAAACTGGGACATTGATTGCCACCGTGCACAAAATGAAACTAAAATGAAATCACACGTTCCAGTACTGCAGATTCAAGACAGAACCCCAGAAACAAAATCTATATTTCAAAATGTACTTACTTGAATGAAGTGCAACACCTGCAACTGAATGGCACTGATGTAAGCAGAATGTTTCAAGAACAACTTGCCTTTATCTTATTATTGCCTTTATCTTATTATTTGACTTGGTCAAATTTGGAGGTAATCCATCTGTCGTGATAAACTGTAGATAGGTAGATAGATAGATAGATATACAGCGATCACAGGCCCTGCAGACCACGCGCTGCTTCGACGAACTACCTCCATTCCTTCCTGTTTTGTGCCCGGTTCCTCCAGGTGTCTTCAGTTCCCAGGGCTGTTAGATCCTTCGCCAGGTCGTCCATCCAGCGCTGCCTTGATCCCGCAATGGGGCGTTTGGTGTTTGGTTTCCCCTCTAGTGCCATCTTCGCCTGTCTTCCATCTGGCATACGGGCTACATGGCCCACCCATTGTATTCTTTTGATCTTTATATTCTGTAGGAGCCGGCCGCGGTGGCCGTGCGGTTCCAGGCGCTGCAGTCCAGAACCGCGGGACTGCTACGGTCGTAGGTTCGAATCCTGCATCGGGCATGACTGTGTGTGATGTCCTTAGGTTAGTTAGGTTTAAGTAGTTCTATGTTCTAGGGGACTGATGACCTATGATGTTAAGTCCCATAGTGCTCAGAGCCATTTATTTTGTTCTGTAGGATAGTTGGTTGTCGTCAGAAGGTAGACTTCCTCGTTTTTCCTATTCCTCCACTCTTCATTATCTAAAACTGTTCCCCATATCTTCTTTATTACTCTCTTTTCAAATATTAATAGTTTTTCCTTTACTCGCTTAGTCATGCTCCATGTTTCTGAACCGACATTACTGCTGGGCATATCACTGTGTTGCAGATTTTCATCTTAGCGTTCACTGAGATCGATTTAGAGCCGAGCGTCTCTCTGAGGGAATGCGTGCATTTCATTCCCACTGCTATTCTTTCCTTGATGTCCATTTTATGTTGTTTCCCGTGGTAAACCAAGGTCCCAAGTATTTGAATTGGTGTACCCTCTTGAACCTCTTGCCATCTATCTCAAGAAATTCTTCCTGCTCTTGTCCTCTCCCTAATTGCATGAACTCTATTTTATCTTGATTCAGTTTGAACTCTACCTTCTGTAGACAATTGTCCATTTTCTGGTACATTCCATTCAACTCGTACTTTTATTTACTTAGTAGTACCATGTCATCTGCATATGCGAGACAATTGAAGTTACCGTCCATCTCTACTCCGGCCCACTCCTGTTGCCTACACTCGTTTATTACTTTCTCTAAGATGACATTGAACAGAACACATGAGAAACACATGAGAGAGCACCTCCTTGTCTGAGGCCTGTCTCAATCTCAAATGATTCTGAAGTGGCTCCTCGGAAACGTACTGCTGTCTTTGGCCCTTCTATACCAATTTGCACCATTCTCACTAGCTTCTCGGGAATTCTGAAGTCACGCATTGCATTGTATAGGCTACTCCTGTGGATGCTGTCATATGCACGTTGAAAATCGACGAACAGGCTATAGATATCATTATTCTGTTCCCAGCGTTTTTCAAACAATTGTCTTAGTGTGAGAATGTGATCTATTGTCTATCGGTTTGGTCGAAAGCTATCTTGGTACTCTTGTACGCTGTTCTCTATGAATGGTTGCAATTTTCTGAGGATAATGATCGACAGCACCTTATACGGTACATTCAACAAGCTGATTCCTCTGTAGTTACCGCATTCCATTTTGCTTCCCTTCATGTATATTGGGCATATTATAGCCAATTTCCATTCTTCTGGCAGTGCCTCCTCCTCCCATATCAACTGGATCAGTTTGTATATCTCTAAGTGTAAGCTCTCATCTCCCTCCTTAATTAATTCTGATGTTATTCTGTCCTCTCCTGGGGCTTTGTTGTTTCTGAGTCCTTTGATTGCGATCTTCACGTCCTCTTCACTAACATCCCATTCTTTTTCATCTTCCCTTTCCTCCGTAGTGTTTGCAGGTAATAGCTCATCTGCTTCTGGGCGATATACTGTCCATTTTTCTACAATTCTTTCCTTGTCATTTATCAAGTTGCTGTTCTTATCTGTAATGAAAAAATTTAGGCTCTGAAATTCACGTTTCTGATTTTTTATGTATTGGAAGAATTGCCTTGAGTTATTGTTTTGGCTCTCTGCCTCAACTTGTTAGATATATTCTCTTCTCTGCTCATAGGATTCGCTTTGTCTCCCTTCTGATGTTGATAAAATGTTCCCTTTTCTGCTCATTTTCCCTGTCAGCTAGACACTTCTCCTCGTCTTCATTCTCTTTTCAGTAGACTTATGGCATGTCTCGTTGAACGATTTCCGCTTCTTCATTATCTTCTTTCTTCCCAATATATCCTCCGCTACACTTAGTACCGTGCACTTTATTTCTTTCCACCTTTCATCCACGTTCTCTTTTGGTTCCAGGGTCTCTAGTGCCTCAAAACGGTTTTTGATTTCTATAGAATATTGCTCTTTAATGGCACTTTCTCGTAGTTTCTCAACATTAAAAGCAGGTTCTAGTGTCCGCTTCTTCTTATGCATGTAGGTGGACATTAGTTTAAGCCTGCACGCAATGGGGAAGTGGTCTGACCCATAGTCGGCTCCTTTTTACGACCTGCCGTCCATGAATCTGTGGCTATAGCGCTGCTCCACCAAGATGTGATCTATCTGGTTGGTGGTTCTTCCATCCGGTGAGCACCATGTTCATTTATGTATTCTCTTGTGTTCGAAGTAAGTCGAACTTACTCTCAGGTTCTTTGAGATAGCTTAGTCGATCGTTCTCTGACCATTCTCGTTGGTCTCATCATGCAAACTGTGCCTTCCTATAGTTGGTATACTTTTCCATTAAAATCTCCCAGCACTGTCCTGATATTTCTAGTTGGTGTGCTCTCAATTGTTTGTTCTACTTGGTCATAGAACTCTTCATTTCCTCATCTGTTTTATCCACAGTTGGAGCATGAGCATTGATGAATGTGATGTCAGACACTTGGTTTCCAAGTACTAAGTAGGATATTCTCTTGTCAACAGCTTTGAATTCCTTCGCCGAATTTGCTGTATTGCAAAACCAGTGCCGAATTCGTATTTATCTACACATCCGCCGTAGAGTAGTGTGTATCCACCCTCTTTGTGAGCTCCTTCTCCTAGCCAACATGTCTGTTGTACCGCCAACAGGTCCAGTTTATAACGATTAATTTCTGAGACCATAGTCTGGATGGTTCCTGGTCTATACTGGCTCTCAACATTCCAATAGCCAAAATTAAAATTTCTCAATCGTATACCATTTTCTTGGCGGTTTTCGTGTTCCATTGTATCCATCCATGTCCGAGGCAAGTTTGTGTTTCGTAACAAAGAGCTTTTTACAGGATTGGATTGTTAGTCCAATGCCCAACCCTCCTCCTCTATCCGGGCTTGGGACCGGTAATGGCTGTTTCAAGGTAACTGACCCCAGGGGGAGTTGTGATAAACTGCGGAATTAGAAAAAAATCCTGAAGAGTTAAGATCAGTTCATTTATTACTAGTTTCAACTTACCTACAAGCAACCATTAGATCATAACAAAATACACTGATTGGTGTACAACAGCAATGGGCGGGACGCATCCCATAATTTGCGTGAGAAGCATCTTTTGTTATACCGTCCAAAGGAACAGTGATGTAAATTATGCCAAGTAAGTGATCGTAATATGTAATACGCAATGACTGAATCAGAGAGTTTACATATGTGGACACTAAGATAATGCTTTTCACATTACGTTACTGTAAAGTAACTTCAGAAGCAGTGATTGTTATGGAATCTGAAGAATGAGATGCCTGAGTTCGTAAATGTCACTGCTTCTAACGTTACTTTAGAATAACGTAATGTAACAAGTATGATTTCAGTGTTAACTTATGTTAACTACATTCCATTATCCTCGTTTTGCTTTTGTTGATGCTCATCTTATATCCTCCTTTCAAGACACTGTCCATTCCGTTCAACTGCTCTTCCAAGTCCTTTGCTGTCTCTGACAGAATTACGGTGTCATCGGCGAACCTTAAAGTTCTTATTTCTTCTCCATGGATTTTAATACCTACCCCGAATTTTTCTTTTGTTTCCTTTACTGCTTGTTCAATATACAGATTGAACAACATCGGGGAGAGGCTACAACCCTGTCTCACTCCCTTCCCAACCACCGCTTCCCTTTCATGTCCCTCGACTCTTATATCTGCCATCTGGTTTCTGTACAAATTGTAAATAGCCTTTCGCTCCCTGTATTTTACCCCTGCCACCTTCAGAATTTGAAAGAGAGTATTCCAGTCAACATCGTCAAAAGCTTTCTCTAAGTCTACAAATGCTAGAAACGTAGGTTTGCCTTTTCTTAATCTAGCTACTAAAATAAGTCGTAGGGGCAGTATTGCCTCACGTGTTCCAACATTTCTACGGAATCCAAATTGATCTTCCCCGAGGTCGGCTTCTACCAGTTTTTCCAATCGTCTCTAAAGAATTCGCGTTGGTATTTTGCAGCCGTGACTTATTAAACTGATAGTTCGGTAATTTTCACATCTGTCAACGCCTGCTTTCTTTGGGATTGGAATTATTATATTCTTCTTGAAGTCTGAGGGTATTTCGCCTGTCTCATACAGTTTGCTACCATCACCAGATGGTAAAGTTTTGTCAAGACTGGCTCTCCCAAGGCTGTCAGTAGTTCTAATGGAATGTTGTCTACTCCCGGGGCCTTGTTTCGACTTAGGTCTTTCAGTGCTGTGTCAAACTCTTCACGCAGTATCATATCTCCCATTTAATCTTCATCTACCTCCTCTTCCATTTCCATAATACTGTCCTCAAGAACATCGCCCCTGTATAGACCCTCTATATACTCCTTCCACCTTTCTGCTTTCCCTTCTTTGCTTAGAACTGGGTTTCCACCTGAGCTCTTGATATTCATACAAGTGGTTCAGTACAGACAGTTAAGAGAACAGAAGCACTTGAAAATTCGTGCTACAGAAGAATACTAAAGATTTGATGGGTAGATGCATAACTGATGGCGAATTACTGAATCCAATTTGGCACAAAACAGATTTATGTCACAACTTGACCACACTTACATCGACAGGATTACTCTGAAATTCACAGTTAAGTGACTAGCAGAGGGTTCATTTAGATTATTTCTCCTCACTCTCTAAAGCCCGCTGGAAAAATTGAACACTTAAATCTCTCTGTAAGAGCTCTAATTTCTCTTCTTTTATTATGGTGAACATTGCTCCCAATGTATGTGGGCACCGATAAAATATTTCCAGACTCTGAGGAGAAAACTGGTACTCGAAATTTCATGAAAAGATCCAGCCACAAAGGAAATCGCCTTAGTTTTAATGACTGCCACTTCAAATCGCATATCATATCCCTGGCATTCTCTCCCCTATTTCGCGATAATACAAAGCGAGATGCCTTCCTTTGGACTTTTTCGATGTCCTCCGTCAATACTACCTGATGGGGATTCCACACCGCATACCAATACTCCAGAAGGGAGCTAACAAGCATGGTGTAAACAGTCTAGTAAATCTGTTACATTGTCTAAGCGTTTTGACAATAAATCGAATCTTTGGTTTGATTTCCTCACGGAATTATCTATGTGATCGTTCCAATTTAAGTTATTCGTAATTGTAATCTCTAAGTATTCCCGTTCAATTTACAGCCATTAGATCTGATTTATCGTGTAGCCAAAATTTAGAGGATTCCTTTGAGTAGTCATGTGGATAACTTACACATTTCATTATTTACAATCAGTAGCCACGTTTGCATCATACATATATCTTCTCTAATTCATTTTGCAATTGGTTTTGATCATTTGAAGACGATAAATTAAGGCATCATCAGGAAACAATCTAAGACGACTGCACAGACTGTCTCCTAAATCGTTTATACACATCAGGAACAGCAGAGGGCCTTGAACACTTCTTTGGAGATTCCCAGATATTACTTCCGTTTTACTCGATGAGTTTCCGTCAGTGACTAGAAACTTTGACCTTTCTGACAGGAAATTACAAATCCAATAGCATAACTCAGACGATACTCCACAGCACGCAGTTTGCTTAGAAGACGCTCGTGGTGGTAAGAATAAGGAGCTAGTTTTCGTACACAAGAACGATGTTTTCTGAATCCGCGTTGGTTATTTGTCAATAACTAAACTAAAATAACGGATTGACTAACTGATCACATCCAGAAGTCCTGAGGAATTTTCAATTAAGTAATAGTGAATAGCTGCATCAAATCAGTCTTCCGACTGAAGACGCTATATTTAGAAAACAGAGTTCACTTTTTCATTAATGAATGATACATACTACACCCTAGTCACACAGAGTGATTAACTGTCCAAAACAAATGAAACCATTTTTACGTTTAAGCTGCAATAGGTTAATTTCATTGAAGCGTTGTCACAATGTACTCGTATTACTGAACTTTATTTAAAAAAAAGAAAAAAAAAAGAAAAACATCATTTTCTGACTTGTTTGATGCGGGTCGCCACGAATTTCTCTCCTACGTCAACCTTTTCATCTCAGAGTAGCACTTGCACGCTACATCCTCAGTTATTTGCTGGGTACATACCTGTCTCTGTCTTCCTCTACAGCTTTTACCCTATACAGCTCCCCATATTACGGTGCAAATTACTTCCTGATGTCCTAACAGGTATACCATCTACAGGGCATCAAAGGGACCAGTGTGCTCTCTTAAGACGAAGGTTAATATTAGTCCTTTGGGTTTATTTTATAAAGGAATCTAAATTTTTTTGTTTACCTAAACGTATATAGGAGATAATAGCTATTTGGCGAATTACTTCTAACATGAGTTACTTGTGGCGACAGGATTGTGATAGTACACAAGCAACGATAAAGATTTTCGCTCAGGAGTATTAGTGAACCAGATTTCTCAAAATTTTGGTGCAATAATTTCACCAGGATGTGGTCCAGTTTTTCGACTGAAACTTGTAAATCCTGAAAATGGATCCGTTTAGGTGAATGACTCGAAATACTGCTGACAGACCTTTCCTCGTGTATATGTCAAAATGTTTTTTGGTGTCATTAAAACATGTCGTGAGATTAAAAGATGTCGTTCTTCCTCTGAAGCTGTCTGTTATATAAACAAAATGCTTTATTCATCACCACTGACTCACTTCGACAAAATATTCGTTATTGACCACATTGTATACATCGCTAATCTCTTTCCCACAGCAAAGTCCGCACAATCTAGCAATATATAAGAATGGACCCGCAAAATAACATACCAGTATCTGTAAAATCGGTTTGCTCCAGAATTCTTGAGCTTATTCTGAAATTGGCTATCACAAATTTCCCTGAGACCGAAAGCTTATGTCCACGAATCAGCACGATTTTAGTAAGCAACGCACCCGCGACACACAGCTTCTCATTTTCTCACATGATATATCATGAACTTTGGATGAAGGGCAACAGGCTGATTCCATAATTTCTAGATTTCCGAAAAGTATTTGACACAGAACCCCACTGCAGACTGTTAACGGGGGTACAAGTGTGTGGAATAGGTTACTACATACGTGAGTGACTTGAAGACTTCTTACGTAATAAAACCCCCACTCATTGTCATCGACAGCGAGTGTTGTTCATGAGAGACAAGCGTATCGTCAGAAGTGCCACTCAGAAGTGTGATAGGTTCGCTATTATCTTCTTTAAATGTACATGATCAGGCAGACAGGTTGGGCAGCAATCTGCGACTGCGGCTGTCCGCTTATGATGCTGTGATGTACTGGAAGGTGTGAAAATTGAGTGATTGTAGGAGGATAAAAGATGACTTAGACAAAATTTCAAGGTCGTGTGAGGAATGACAGTTACCACTAAATGTAGCGTTGAGGACTGTGGCCAAGAAAGCGAATGGTCGACTTCATTTTAATGGGAGAATTTCGGGAAACGTGGTTCATCTCTAAAGGAGACCGTGTATATGACATTAGCGTGGTCTATTCTTGAGTTTAGCTCGAGTTTTTGGGATCCGCACCAGGTCGGATTAAAAGATGACATCGAGGCAATTCAGAGGCGGGGTGCTAGATTTGTTACCGGTAGGTTGGAACAACTCGAAAGTATTACGGTGACACTTCGGGAACCCAAATGGAGACCCCTGGAGAGAAGGCGACGTGCTTTTCTAGTAACACTACTGAAATAATTTACAGAAACGGAATTTGAAGCTGACTGCAGAACGATTCTACTGCCACCAAGATACGTTTCGCGTGAGGACCACGAAGATAAAATACGAGAAATTATTGCTAATACGTACGTATATAGACAGTCGTTTCTCCCCCGCTCTATTTGCGAGTGTAACAGAAAAGGAAATGTCTAATAGTGGTACAAGGTCAGCTATGCCACGCACCGGACAGTGACTAGCGGAGTATGTGTGTTGAGAGAGATCTAGATATTTTTACGTGCCAATACCAGATCGCGCACGCGGTTCAATAAAGAAAATGCTATGTTCAGATGCCTTTTGACGCAGTCGTCCACCGATTTCAACGAAAAACGTAAAAGATTACTCTAGCCATACATAGCGGTACAAAGCGAAGAGTGTACAATTTTAAGGAGCTTCTAGTACTTCACGCTAGAAACAGAATATTTATCAATTCCGTAACTTTCTGGTGCGTCTATCAACTCGACCTTCTCATTTCGGCATATTATAACAACGAGCTACCTCCCATTAAAGTCAGCCATCTGAGCGTCTTCAGCAATTGCGCGGTGCTCTCTCGCGGATTGGAGGAAGCACCATCCTACAGCAAGTCTCATTCGCTGCAAGGCGACCACAGAGAGACCTCAGTCCAGCAGTCGCAGGTGGGACAGAAGCCGCATACCACCTCTGGGCGAACAGGGCAGGAGGGGAGGAGGGCGTGGGGCGGAGTGGGCTGGCCGCTGACAATGGCGGTCGGTGGCGGGAGGCGGGAGGCGGGAGGCGGCGCAGATTGCGGCATCATCCGCAGCCGCAGCGTCCGCCGGCGCTCGGCTGTTCTCGGCTCAGCCCCAGCGCGCTGGCCGGCGAGCCGCGGCGGAGCTCCGCTCGCGTAATTGCGATGAAGTGCGCGTGATTATTTCTGCGGGGGCGTTTTGTTCTGCGCCAGCTGCGCGCCGCTCGCCCGCCAAATGTCTCCTCTCGACTTCTCGCTCTCCTCTTGGGGATCGCGAGGTGGTCGCTTCGATCGGGCTGCGCCTGAGACATGAGCAAGGAAACGTTGCTACACAACTCTATGAGGACCACCATCGATTTAGTTATGGTTCTGTTCCCAGCGACAAGAGCTCAATATCCACCTCCTCTAGTATTTATAGGCATTCTACTTCACACTCCTTATTTAGTAGATTCTGTCCGATAAGCGATTTGCCTCAGATCCGCGTAACATTAATCAAATTTACCAGAGAGGGACGGAGACTTTATCTACACTGATGGCAATAGGAAGTGTTACATCATGAACACAACGACCGAATTCTAACAAACTGACACTCAAGTATTTCGATGCCTAAGCGATATTTTCATTATGATTCCATACTTGTGCTAGCTTATTTTTCAGCATTGTCAGGTCAGAAAAAACTTACTTCTGCAGATGAATGGTGTGACTAAGGTTACTGGAGCTTTTCAGATGTGTAACGCAACACATCATGCCCAGAAGCTATGCACGTGCAGCTTATTGCCAACTTACAGACTGAGAAAGGTCGAGTCATTTGAATGAGGGACATGAGATCATCGGGGGTCATTAGAGACGGAACAAAAGCTCGGATTAGGCAAGGATGGAGAAGGAAACTGACCGCGCCCTTTCAAAGAAACCAACTAAGCGATTTCAGGGAAAACCTAAATCTCGATAGCGGGTTGGAGATTTGAACCATTGTCCTCTTGAACGCGAGTCCAGTGTCTTAACCACTGCATTACCTCGCTCTGTGAGCATCGTACAGACTGACTGTACAAACAACAGTAGTTCAAGGATAACAGAACGAGATGGACTGAGTTCAAAATTTTGACAAGACATGTACGCACAGGTTCTTCAAGGAGAAAGCTCGTAGGACTGTCCGGCTGTCTCGGACAAATAAATTAACGAAAACATTTGAAATCCAGCCATATGTTATAGGCAGAGTGTCACCACGAACCGTCTAGAATAGGTTACTGTTAGCTTGGATGGGATCGCAACTTTCCATGCGTCCTTTACTGCTGACACTATATAACAGACTAAAGACAGAAAGAAGATCAGCACCGGCCATAATGTCATCTGTCTTTCTTATTGCATTGCACATCTAGATTTCAACTGACAATGTAGCTATCGTCAGTATGTTATAGGCACCCACATAGGATGAACGTAATTACAACGACACATACTCAGATTACTGCTACTATTAACTAATTATAACGACAAATGTTCAAATTACTGATACTGTTACGTTCAGTCTACTTGACTGTTTCTAAACCACTGACAGTAGCTGCACTGTCAGTTGAAATCTACATCTGCAGTGCAATAAAAAAGGCAGATGACATAGAGACAGATGGACAAATGGTGACCGTTCCGTCCTGGGTTAAATCATGGTCGTGTGGCAAATCATTCAATCATTCCCATGAAATCAAACGTGATAGACTAAGCATACTTGCAGGGTGTAGTCAAACTGGGACTTTGGGTGGCATTCCGTGTTCATCGATGATTCTCGTTTCTGTTTGTACCCAGAATGGCCACCCCCAGAACGCCCGTAGACGACCTGATGAAAAAATTGGAAGCAGTGATTCTCGGGATTCCTGACTCTCCAATATCTGGAATCGTGAACTCGCAAGCTATCGGATACGACAACAGGACTGATTTGGTAATTATTGAAGGTATTCTGAATATTCTACTCTAATCATTCTCATATTCTAGTAAAAGTATCCCATATATTTTCGGCTTCCTAGTACATATTTCACTTTTACGTGTCGACTTATGTCTTACATCCTTCTACTGCAACATTTTGAAATACTTTCAATTTTACTTCCGTTGTTTTCTCAAGACCCACGTTCCACTGTGTTCAAGTACAGGTATTTCTCCTTTTTCTCCTAATTACTTCTCATGTATTGTGCTGTGGAAACTATTTTGCCAGAGTGGAGAATTCTTTTCCGAAACCATCTTAATCTTTACTCAATGCGTCGTCTAATTTGATAAAAATACGTAATGTATGATTTTTACAGCTTTCCTGTCATTTTTATGGCAGATCATACAGTACATGAGGAAGAACAGACTCATAAAACAAAACTATTGCAATATCCACTTTGCATTACCCAGGACAGATTCAGACAAATTTCCCTATTTTTCATTAGAGAACAATCGTCTGCCTTTTATTTGCTGGATACGAAAGGATCCGCCACTGAAGCTCTCTTCACTGGAACTTAATATTAGTTCTCCGTGCATCTTCAGTCCTTTCTGAACTTCAGCTCATTGACAGACTAACTCTAGCAAATGATGGTGTAGTTTCTGCAGTAGCATACAGGCATTTAAGGATCTGACAGTAATATAGATTTAGGTGTTAAAATTTCTGAGTTAGTTTTACTTTCATCAACAATCTTTACGTCACTTTCAGGGCACACGTGAGAGTTTTTGCTCTCACACAATTTCTAACTCTCAGGTAGAACCCTCAAAATTGTTCACACTAAACGCGAATTTTTGCTGACACATACTGTCTGATAATTACTTGCGAGTACTTTCTGTAAAGATGCTGCGATGGAAGATCGTCGGGACTGCATTTTTATTGTTTTTAATGGCAAAGATAAAACGTAAACGATCTTGTTCGTGGTAAATAAGAGAGTGAATTAGAGGGCGGGATGATTTTGGATGCAAGAATGTCGTTGTAGAGCTTGTGAAGTAAAATCTACAAGAACACAGAAATTTTACGAGAGTGACACCGATCTAGATAGAAGAGATACTCATTATAATTGGACCCAAAATTGCCAAGCAAGATACCAGTTTGCGTAAATTCATTAGTGTTAAAGACACACTGCTTGTGACACTGAGATTACTAGCATCAAGCACATTTAATCTCTTTAATATTTGATAACGTAACAATTACGATGAAATAACATCACATCAGATTTCATCTTCACAGCCATATTCATCCAAAAGTCCAGTAGGGTGAATATTTCATAAATGATTCATTTTCATACTTACATTTATTTGAACTTTTTACTTGTGCTGAGTTAAGGAACCAGTCGTAAATTTCTAAAGATCTGTTCCTCGACAATCAACATAATAGTATAAGGTACGGCTGTCTTGCTCGAAATTATATGGCAATTTTCCGAGTTCCAAAATGATTACTTTGAAACATAAGTTCAGTTATTTCTCTGTGTTAACTAATTTATGGTGCGAAAGTATGGATATTCTGGTAAATTTCTTCTGTGTTAAAAACTTCAGCCATTTTAGCTAACAAATTTCGCTTTTTATCTCGGTTCCTGTGGTCCTGTAACTGTATATCTCATAACGTTGGCCTTCCCTTGTACAAAATAATTCAACGCTCAACTTTATTCTGAGTCTACTTTCGGCAGCCTTCTTCATAACATTTTTTGCCGTAGCCTCGCTGACATTCACTTCATGGCGCGCATCGACTGCGACGGAAGCATCAGCTTTCCCGACAGCGCCGATACACGTTTACGGAGCAGTTGGTCGCAGAGTGTACGTGGCGCAGTAATCAATGAGCTAGTGTCTCGTTCATAGTAGTATTTTAACAGTAACGTAGGCTCTCGTCTCCACGGCGATAAGTTTTCGTTTATTAATTCCATAAAATAGCTCTACGATTTTTGGTAGGTTCTTTGCAGCGTTGCATTGTTTATGTATAGAAATTTCGAAATAGGTTAACTGCTCCTGCTGTTTGTGTAGGAGATAAAACGGGCCATTTCTTTGCTCAGGAACGTACTACGGTCGCAAACGATGCGTCTAAAGACGTAGTTTCATGGGTACTTCCATTTCATGTGTGCAAGACTACGACAAAATATATCACGGAGATGTGCTAGCGTAAAAACTGTGAAACACAGCCAATACGGCCTTTCAGCACTCTCCAAGAACACGGCTCTCCTGACATTGTCAGTACAGTTTTTCTTGTCTGAGAGCTACGGTGAGCAGCTCTCAAGAGATGGAGGTTGCCGTGTACACGGGGGATCTAAACTCGCAGAACGCAACTGATGTCTCTCCCCACACCCGGAACTGCGTGTGAGCTGACTCTCGACGCTATTTACATGACGCTTGCTACTAGTATAAGCTCTCTGAGTGTGAAAAATTCTCACATGTATACTTCGCTTAAGGAAGACTCGTAGTAATTCACTGCTAGTTGGCAATTACCTTTGTGACAAACTGAGCGTTGTGAATTTCTAAAGTTTCATGGATAAAATACAGAGACCGAAATGTTATCTACGGCTTGTATAGAAACCAAAAGAGGTCGGAACGACAATGAGGCAATAGTAGGTCTAGGAGTGAGGCAGGGTCTTAGCCTATCATCATATTATTCAGTCTGCACTATAGCTAACGGTAAGATAAACTAATGATACGTCTGCGAAAGTAAGTGAATTTAGGGCGAAGAAAAAAATTTTAATGTATTGCTTTGCTTCACAGTTATAATGCCTTTTAAGCAACATGAACTAATGAACCTAGAGAGAACTCCATGATCGATTGATCTGCGGCAGGTGCTTCAGTTTGTTAAACTACGTCGAGCAGTAATGGCATAGTCGAGAACAGGCGAATGACCAAACTGACAGGGGGAACAGGTGTGGATTGGGGATCTGAAGGCAGCTAAGAGCTTCGACCGCGATGGAGCAGGCCTAAGTGAGGCCATATATATCTCTTCAGGTCGGGACATCTGAGAAAGGGTAGGCAGCCCGCTATACAGACGCTCTATTACCCACGCATCGCCAACGAAGCGTTGGACTGGCCACTCACCCATGATATTACCCTTCATCCCATTGAAACCACAATCAACACAAAGATCTGCGTATTTTTCAAATTAAGTACACAATTCTGTCTTTTTGTAACCAAACGTCCAATCTTGACGCGACCCATCACGATTTCCTCTCCAGAGCTTTTCATCTCACAGTACCACTTATACCCGCTGTCATCTTCATCTCACGGTAGCACTTACATTCGATGTCCTCAGTTACTTGTGCAATACGCTGATGAACAAAAAAATTACGACCACCTAGCTAATACTATGTTGGTTGACATTTGAAACGAACAGTTATCCTGTATTCTTAAAATGGATTCAAAAAGCCCTTGGCAGGTTCCACAGGTCACCTAATTCCCGTAAATTGCGGGTCGGTCTTTTGTGGGCGCGGAGTTGGGGACCGGTAGAATCCCAGAAGTGTTCCATCAAGGCAAGAGAAATACAAGCTATGCTCAGTAATACATGTTTTCGAGTCATACTTGATATAAAATTAGCGACCTGAACAATATCAATAATGGACTACTATAAGGATCAGTCTTATCAGTGCTCCTCTTCAACCTTTATACTGGCCAACGGAGCACACACGCGTTCTAAGAAAAACCTGACCTCCAACTCTCCACCCTCTGTTTTGCGCTTGCTGGGCATGCCCCTATACCCTCGTCCGCCACTGCTCAGATACCCTCTTGCAGGGCGGCGTCATCCGGTTTCGCAGAAACGGAGCAGAGACATGCACAGAGCAGGTACTGTCCATAACCGAGCGCTAAGGACGTCGCATGCACAACAAGGTCGTGCAAATCTGTGCGATCTCCCACGTACCGACTGGCAGCACACAGCTGTGATTCCTGCGATGTTGGAACTTGAGGACATTATCATTCGAGGTGATCAACGGATGCTAAGGCATTTTTCTTCTCCATGACAGGGTCTCACATAAGTTTGTGCACCAAAGAGGACGTCAAAAATCTTCCTTGGATTGTTCTTCCACATCCCCCCCCCCCCTACAGCCGGGATTTCGCACCTTCCGACTGTTTGGCCCAACGAAAGAATCACACCACTGGAAGCACGTGGATGATTGGGTGGCTATTGATACAGCAAGGCATTGGCTCCGATGTCGACCAGTAGAACGGTACCATGCAGGCATACAGACCCTCGCAATAAGGTGGCGCCATGTAGTCGCATTGCACGGAGATTATGTTGAAGAATAGGGTTTTGTAGCCAAAAGAGAGGGAAATACACTACTGGCCATTAAAATTGATACACCACGATTATGACGTGCTACAGACGCGACATTTAACCGACAGGAAGAAGATGCTGTGATATGCAAATGATTAGCTTTTCAGACCATTCATACAAGGTTGGCGCCGGTGGCGACACTTACAACGTGCTGACATGAGGAAAGTTTCCAACCGATTTCTCATACACAAACAGCAGTTGACCGGCGTTGCCTGGTGAAACGTTATTGTGATGCCTCGTGTAAGGAGGAGAAAAACCCGCACCATCACGTTTCCGTCTTTGATAAAGGTCGGATTGTAGGCTGTCGCGATTGCGGTTTATCGTATCGCCACATTGCTCCTCTCGCTGGTCGAGATCCAATGACTGTTGGCAGAATATGGAATCGGTGGGTTCAGGAGGGTAATACAGAACGCCGTGCTGGATCCCAACCACCTCGTATCACTAACAGTCGAGATGACAATCCTATTATCCGCATGGCTGTAACGGATCGTGCAGCCACGAGTCAACAGATGGGGACGTTTGCAAGACAACAACCATCTGCACGAACAGTTCGACGAAGTTTGCAGCAGCATGGACTATCAGCTCGGAGACCATAGCTGCGGTTACCCTTGACGCTGCATCACAGACAGGAGCGCCTGTGATGGTGTACTCAACGACGAACCTGCGTGCACGAATGGCAAAACGTCATTTTTTCGGATGAATCCATGTTCTGCTTACAGCATTATGATGGTCACATCCGTGTTTGGCGTCATCGCGGTGAACGCACGTTGGAAGCCTATATTCGTCATCGCCATACTGGCGAATCACCCGGCGTGATGGTATGGAGTGCCATTGGTTACACGCCTCGGTCACCTCTTGTTCGCACTGACGACACTTTGAAACGTGGGCGTTTCATTTCCGATGTGTTACGACCCGTTGTTCTATCCTTCATTCGATCCCTGAGAAACCCAACATTTCAGCAAGATAATGCACGACCGCATGTTGCGGGCCTTTCTGGATACAGAAATGTTCGACAGCTGCCCTGGCCAGCACATTCTCCAGATCTCTCACCAACTGAAAACGTCTGGTCAATGGTGGCCGAGCAACTGGCTCGTCACAATACGGCAGTCACTACTGTTGATGAACTGTGGTATCGTGTTGAAGCTGCATGAGCAGCTGTACCTTTACATGTGTAACAACTAAAACGGCTTCTGATACCAAATGTAACAGTTGTGTTACTAAACGTGACACTTCTGTCACTAAATGTAACTGGGTTTTCTCTTTTGATGCTGTCAATTGTCAGGATGAGCATTCTAAAGCATTCTGTCAGGGTGAAAATATTAAATAATTTAACTTTTCTCTCTTAACAACATGTGGGCAGGGTGGGTTCTTCCTTGGCTCGGGTATGAGGTCGAATGAAACATCATTTTTACATAAGATAACTTTTATTGAAGATTTGTACAACTGTATCTTACGGGATGTTCTGGTTCGGAGAGCGGCAGCTGTGTCGTTTGTGAAGTCTTCTGCTGCGGCAGCGGCGGCGGCGGCGGCGGCGGCGGCGTCTGATTACGCGTAGCGGTGTGTATCTCGTGTCGCCGTCTCGCCCAGCTGACTGGAGACGCGCAGCGCGAGGTGGCCCGTTTAATTATTGCGAGCGAAATCGTGCATCGGATGATACCTTGGGTGTCGCGTCCCAGTGTTTCTCTTCTCTAAGCGGCCGCGTGTGTTCTACATAAGATAACTTTTATTAAAGATTTGTACAACTGTATCTTACGGGATGTTCTGGTTCGGAGAGCGGCAGCTGTGTCGTTTGTGAAGTCTTCTGCTGCGGCAGCGGCGGCGGCGGCGGCGGCGGCGGCGGCGGCGTCTGATTACGCGTAGCGGTGTGTATCTCGTGTCGCCGTCTCGCCCACCTGACTGGAGACGCGCAGCGCGAGGTGGCCCGTTTAATTATTGCGAGCGAAATCGTGCATCGGATGATACCTTGGGTGTCGCGTCCCAGTGTTTCTCTTCTCTAAGCGGCCGCGTGTGTTCTGCGTCGGCCAGCGGAGCGGCGCGGCGGGGGAAGGCCAGTGTGGCGGACTCGAACCACGGACTCCTGCTTGCCAGTCTTCGGCTGTCAGGTCTTCATCCCAGCTCACAGGTGACTACTGATGTGAGGCCGTCTCCTTCCCGTCCTCACGAGTCACCTGGGTATGTAAAAACCAGACTTCAAATACCTTTTAACTTCTGTCTTCTGGCGCCGCGGCTGCTGCTTGCTATTCCATTACAGCGGCGGACTTGGTGCGTCTGTGCATGATGCAGTCTCTTCTTGCATGACGGTCTTCAGCACCGAAACTGACTGAAAACTTCTTCGTCTTCTTCGTCTCTCCTCTCCGTCTTCGTCTCCGTCTCCGTCTCCGTCTTCATCTGTCTTCATCTGTCGGGCCCACCGCGTCTCGCCTATTTATTCACTTCAGTTCACTGGAGGTGAACGACTTCACGGCCATTGCCTCTTATGTCACGTTGAAAAGCTTCTCGAAGAATCTTCTTAACGTCGGTCATTGGCTCTTGGAATGTAGGCGAGGGCCTTTGATCACATGTGACGACTAAGAAACACGTGAGCCGGTCATTGCCTCTTCTGTCACGTTGAAAAGCTTCTCGAAGAATCTTCTTAACGTCGGTCATTGGCTCTTGGGATGTAGGCGAGGGCCTTTGCTCACATACAACTGAGAAACACGTGAGCCGGTCGGGCGATGCCCTGACGGCTGAATCGACAGCGCTCGCTTATGTGGAACTTGCTGACTTCATGGTCATTGTCTCTTCTGTTCTGCTGTTTTGCCCGCTGAATGCCAGTATGTAACTCTCTAAACTAAACCAAGTTTTTCATTTATATCCTAATTTCTAGTTCACTTTGATTTCACTGATTTATTTACTTAAGTACCACTCAACAGTGCTATCCAAGCTCTGTTTGACTCAATGCCCAGGAGTATCAAGGCCGTTATTACGGCCTGAGGTGGTTGTTCTGGGTACTGATTTCTCAGGATCTATGCACCCAAATTGCGTGAAAATGTAATCACATGCCAGGTATAGCATAATATAATTCTCCAATGACTACCCGTTCTTCTTGGTGTAGCAGTTTTAATGGGCAGTAGTGTAATATGCTGTTTTGGAATTCTGACTAAAACCAACGTGCTTTCAGAAAATACAACTGTTGCATTACTTTTTGAACCCCCCTAATACTTAGAAAAACAGTCTAGATCACATAAATCGGATTTATTAGTGACCGGTTTAAGTCCAAAGGAGGATCATCTTGAGACTATATTCCAAAAGTGATGTGTGGTGACGGATCCATGGAGCATAAACTGCAGATTACGACTGTTCGCCGACGCAGGATGAAGACGCCTTTCTGTGAGTACCACGCTCGCAGCATTAAAGACATAGGATATGTGAATTTTCTACGGAAAGAATTAGACTTTGGCCACGTGGGTAATACAGTACTGAAGCATGCCGTTGGCACTAACTCTCTCACAGTAATCAGTTCTTCCTAAAAGGCGCAGGCCATGCCGCAGAGAATCCCTTTGTCTTCGCTGTTCACGCATGTCCGCCTCTTCGCTAATGGTCCGCAGTGCGCTTCGGTCGTGCCACCAGCTGGGTCGGAAAAACGACACCGTAAAAAGTTGGCGGAAGTTTATGGTCCGGGTCCGCGTGCCAAAGCTATAGGCTGCCGCACGAGTGGCTTTGAAGAAATTAGATGAGAACGGCGGCGCGCGAGTGAGCTCCGTTATCCGCTGACGTTCCGACTGGAAGGAAAGGCGCCCAGGCGGGCATCCAGCGAGATTTCGCCCGCGAATCCGCTCTGCCGAACGACCGAAGACCCCCGAGCGGGGGAGGCAGTAAAAACGCCTGGGAGTTGCCACGGCTAAACCCTTTACGTTCGCGTCCTTTTTTCCCAACGTAGCTTACGTTTTCCACTGGACGTCTGTCAAGTAACGTCGAGCACGAACATTTCCACAAATCTCAGTATTTTTCTCACTTTCGAAGGATTACATCCAGTTTATGGCGCTGCGTCGAGGAAGTTCTCGATTCATCGTTCTGAAATTCATGTCTTCTGATAAAACTGTATTCAGAAAATCGTCATGGTCTATCTAGGTATGCGTCTTCCAGCGAGATACAGCAAGAGCCTCCATTAACACCTTCTCATCGATATTTTTCAACATGACTCATCCGCGTACCAATTTTTTATTTAATTATATAATCAATATGGACAGAGTCGAGTATCTCTTCTAAAAGACGTTAATCATTCTGTACACTGATCAAGGAGTAACGGGAAGGAATGACAAACTTCGAAACGGAATTAAAGTTCAAGGAGAGCGTAAAAAACCTGTGAGATTTGCCAGTGCCAATGTAACTCTCATAGATGGCAAAGGACTCGGAAAATTATGAAACAGAATGGATAGGTCATGAAAAGAGGTTGTAAGATCAGTATCAAGCAACAACAAAACAAACGCCATCCGAAAAGGCCTTAAAGGCCCAACAGTACCGGCCGACCGCCCTGTCATCATCAGCCCCCGGGCAACACTAAATGCGGAATACGAGGGCGTGGTATCTACAGGTCGCTCTCCTGGCCGTTGTCAGTTTTCGTGATCTGAACCGCTACTTCTCAGTCAAGTAGCCCCTCAATTGACCCCGCAAGGGCTGAGCGCATTCGGCTTCAGCGCTCAACAGACCAGGACCATTACCCATCCGACATGCAGCACTTAACTTTGATGGTTTGACAGGAAACCGTGTTACCACTGCAGCAAGGCCGTCAGCTAAGGTCAACATCAACAAAAACTTAACAAGGATAGTGGAATGTATTCCATTTAAATAATGCCATGCTGAAGGTATTGGCTTAGAAAGTAAGACGCTAAAATTCGGCAATACATTTTGCTGTTTAGACCGTACAACAACTAACGATGGTCAAAGCAGAGAGGATATGACAAGTAGCCTGACAAGAGCAAGAAAAGCGTTTCCACAAATCAATTTTTTTAATCGAATACAAATTTATGTGTAGTGAAGGCTTTTCTAAAAGTATTTGTCTGGAGTGTAGACTTGAATGGAAGTGAAACGTGGACGATAAACAGTTCAGACAAAACAAGAATAGAAGCTTTTACAATGTAGTAGAGGCATGCGGAATAAACTGCATGAACTGGACCAGTTGATGATTCAGTTACTCTTCAGTGGCAAACCGAATACGCATCTCCGAAACAAATCTTTACTATGTGTATTTAGCAGGCGCTAGTTAGCAACGTCTCGTGCTTCAGTCGAAATGCGTATCGTGGACTGTCATTAAAACTGTGTGCTTGATCAGGACTCGAACCAGGAACCATGCCTTTCGCGTACAGTGGTCTTACAGAAGCTTTTTTTTATTCTGTTCCTTTGAAAAATGCATTGATGCAAATAAGACATATGGTGTCCTGGCGACCACCATGATGTGATGGCTACCACTTCAGAGTCTCACAGTCAGATACCTACTTGTTCCATCTCTTCATATCCCCACAATAGCACCTACCATCGCGCATACACTATAGCGCACAAAGGGAAAAGAAAAAGTAGCTCCAGGAGAAAAAAAAAAAAAAAAACAGTGATTGGAGAGGGCTGGTTGCGCAAGAATATATATACAGCGTCTCATCAGAAGTATCCACACACCCCTGTGTAACGCACATTTGACCACTACAAGTCACTATAAGTTTACCTATCAGTATATAAGGAAGTGGGGAGTCCTGCGTCGACAATAGCGAAGAAGTAATATCAGAATGAGTCGATAGGGAGAGCTCTGACTTAGAACATGGAATAGTCGTTGGATGTCACCTAAGTAACAGATCCATCAGGGACATTTCAACCCTTCTAAAGCGGTACAAATCGTCTGTTACGAGAAAGAACAATCACAAGATATGGCAGACCTCATGTGCCGGCAGATAGTGAGAGTGGAGCATTGCGTAGGGTAGTTGTAAAAAACCAAGTGAAATCAGCGGAAGATACTACACGCGAGTTCCAAATTGCTACCAGCAATCCAGATAGTACAATGACTTGAGCGTAAGGAGTGAAAATGAATTGGATACAATAGTCAAGCAGCTCCTATTAAGGTACATTTTTTCTGTAGTCAGCGCTAAAAATGACGATCCAGGCGTGTAAAGAACGATACCATTCCACCGTTGATGGCTAGGAACGTGTCATTTGGCGTAATCAATCATCCTGTACCCTGTGGCAATCCGATGAAAGTGCATGGCTTTGGCGATTGTCTGGAGAAGGTTACCTACCATCATGGATAGCGTCAACCGTGGCGTACGGAGGAGTTTCTTAATGTTCGGTGTGGGGTGTTTTGTAGTTATTATGTGCTCCCTTCATCGCGCATAAGAAAACGCTAGACGCGGAAGGATGCGAATATATTTTACATTTTGTATTGTGTACAGTACATGAACACTTTAGAGACGATGACTGTTTTGGTCAGCATGAATACACAATTGTCATGTTTCAACTGGCTGTAAGAACCTTAAGACGTAACATCTGAGGCCATCAGTCCCCTAGATTTAGAACTACTTAAACGTAACTAACCTAAGGATATCACAAACATCCATGCCCGAGGCGGGATTCGAACCTGCGACTGTAGCAGCAGCGCGGTTCCGGACTGAAGGGCCTAGAACCGCTCGGCCACAGCGGCCGGCGCAACAGTCATAAAGAGGCATCAGTGAGACATTGATTTGTGAACAGTAATAGTCACGAAATGGACTGGCCTGCCCGGAGTCCGACCTAAACGCAGTGGAACACGTTTGTGATGCGTTACAACGTCGTCCTCGCTGCAGATCCGAGCATCCAACGTCAAGACCTGTGATTCCCGCATTTGAGGAAGAATGGTCTGCCATTCCTCCGCAGATATTCGGACGTCTTAGTATATATGTTCCCACTAGAGTTCAATCTTCGTTATGTCGCAGGCAGGACACATATTCCATTTTAATGTCCAATAATGTATTTACACATACTTCCGGTCAGGCTGTGCGTATGTATAGGCTATTATGCCTATAAGTGCAGACATTTCTATTGATGACCGTGGACAGCGTACCTGTCAATTTGTTGCAGTATTTACTTCGTCTGTAGACTAATATTTACAGCTATTACAAGTGGTATTGAAAGGTATGTGCTAAGGTCTGATCAGGGTAGCTCCAGAAAATAAAGTCGGTAGTTTCCAACCGCAAGGTGGAACGAGTATAACATCTTTGAGTAGGAGATTCTTTGATGGTTAAGAGAGCAGGGCGCACGCAGTAAAAAACCGGGGAGTCGCAGGTAGGTGTCCGGAGGAAGCAGACGTGTGGTGACAGCCTTAAGGTAGGTCGCTCTCGCTGCCCCTGACCAAACTTTAGCACGTAAATGAGAGAAGATATATAATCATTTCAAATTGGTTTTGTTAGATAATGTTCAGAGTTAGGAATTGCATATCCAAGGTTTGACACAGTAAGCGTTTGGTAAAATGTTTTGTAAGAGTGATTCGTGCTACAAAAATTTTGGAAATGTTAGGTTTTGTGTATGACTTAAAATTTTAACAATATGTATATTGAGATCAACATTGTGTTTAAATCTAACAGCCTGAATCATAATCCACATTCTTTGCTTGTATTGGATATGAAAATGAGTAGTAAAGTAAAGTTACCCACCAATGAAAGAACGTGAAGAAAACGAGGCCTCTATGCAATATATATGTGCAGTTCATAGTTTGAAATCGATTTTGGTATAACTAATGTTATCGGAGCAAAGTTATTTCAAATAACTAATTTTATGCCACTGCGCAACTGGCATTATTCAAGTCAAGACATACTTTCATTAAGTAAACATCAGTGCCAAAAGTTAATTTTCCAGTACCATCTTAATGCCTTTGCACAAACGGCATTATTCTCTTAAACGTGATTGCTGAGTCAAATACATGTTGCATTTCTGGCAAAATGGAGGAGTGCAAGAAACAAGTTCACAGACGCAGTCAGATGCTGGTTTGATAAATAATTAATTTAGAACAGTCTTATCAGTGATACTTTTACAAAAAAAGGATACAATTTTGGTTAGATACTTTCAGTATGTTTCTAGGTTGGCTAGTGCCTCCAAGTACATGTGGTATAAGCAAGCCATCAAATACTTATTTTTTTCCTGGAAAGCACGTCAGTTACTGAAGTATGGACGTATAGATGTTGTTGTTGTTGTGGTCTTGAATTCTGAGACTGATTTGATGCAGCTCTCCTTGCTACTCTATCCTGTGCGAGCTGCTTCATCTCCCAGTACCTACTGCAGCCTACATCCTTCTGAATCTGCTTAGTGTATTCATCTCTTGGTCTCCCTCTACGATTTTTACTCTCCACGTGGCCCTCCAATACTAAATTGGTGATCCCTCGATGTCTCAGAACATGTCCTACCAACCGATCCCTTTTTCTAGTCAAGTTGTGCCACAAGCTCCTCTTCTCCCCAATTCCATTCAATACCTCCTCATTAGTTATGTGATCTAATCTTCAGCATTCTTCTGTAGCACCACATTTCGAAAGCTTCTATTCTCTTCTTGTCCAAACTGGTTATCGTCCATGTTTCACTTCCATACATGGCTACACTCCATACAAATACTTTCAGAAACGACTTCCTGACATTTAAATCTATACTCGATGTTAACAAATTTTTCTTCTTCAGAAACGCTTTCCTTGCCATTGTCAGTCTACATTATATATCCTCTCTACTTCGACCATCATCAGTTACTTTGCTCCCCAAATAGCAAAACTCCTTAACTACTTTAAGTGTCTCATTCCCTAATCTAATTCCCTCAGCATGACCCGACTTAATTCGGCTACATTCCATTATCCTCGTTTTTATTTTGTTGATGTTCATCTTATACCCTCCTTTCAAGTCACTGTCCATTCCGTTCAACTGCTCTTCCAAGTCCTTTGCTGTCTCTGACAGAATTACAATGTCATCGGCGAACCTCAAAGTTTTTATTTCTTCTCCATGGATTTTAATACCTACTCCGAACTTTTCTTTTGTTTCCTTTATTGCTTGCTCAATATACAGATTGAATAACATCGGGGATAGGCTACAACCCTGTATCACTCCCTTCCCAACCACTGCTTCCCTTTCATACCCCACGACTCATATAACTGCCATCTGCTTTCTGTACAAATTGTAAATAGCCTTTATCTCTCTGTATTTTACCCATTCCCCCTTTTCAGAATTTGAAAGAGAGTATTCCAATTAACATTGTCAAAAGCTTTCGTACAGATGCAAAACGGATAGTCTATACCGACAAGCATAGTCCTCTTCGTGGTGCTGTTACGACCACGCAGATAATGTCAGGTACTAATTTATGTGATGTATTTGTCAGAGAGACAATCATAAGCACAATAAAGTGGTTACATATTAAGGTAACAATTATCACAATATCTGTACCAACACCCCTAACATTCTGTATACACATCATTGCTAAGGATTATTGACGTGTTCTGAAAGGCAGCTGTAGTAACATCTAGAGCCCGTATGAGTCCGTACACGTAACCCTTCACAGCGCAACATAGGAGCCAAGTGCTGCCTGACTGTGAAATACCGCATCCGCTGGCGGCAGACGACCGCCGCGGCACGTCTCTGGGCCACATTCCTTTCGGCAAGAGGTGGAATTTTCTCGCAGCCTTTCAGTGTCGACCGTAAATCTATTCCATTCCCGGAGCGAACAGCAGGCCGCGTTATTCGCAGCTGACGGTGAATCCCCGGCGCCGAGCCCCGCCGTTATTACCTCCGCCTGTGTCTGCGGCGGCGGGGCAGGCAGCCCGGGCCATCAAGCGCCGAGTCTCAATCGCTATAAAACGCATCCCAGCGGCGATCTCTGCCGTAATTCGTCCGCCGGTTCCTCGCGGCTGCTGTCATAAAGTGGCAGCGCGGGCACGGCAGCGGTGTAGTCGCTCTGCCCCTGATGCCTGGGTCAACCTCCCGAGACGCCGCAGTTGCTCCACAGCGAATGGTTACGTATCAGTCATTTTCCACCTCACCATCACCGCTCCTCTCAGGTTCCTGGGTTCACTCAGTCGCAATACGACGAATACCAGGAAGTGACACGCAGTCAGTTTCTAGAAAAGGGATCAATATCGCTTTATTACGTCTGTTATTTAGCCATATAGATATTCTGCAAGTCATTGTGCAGTGCGTTGCAGAAGGTACTTAGCGTGACACCAAATTTTACGATTTCTTTCCGTTCCATTCGTGTATCGGTTGTGGGAAGAATAAATGATTGAATGTCCCTGTATATGCTGTCCTTACAGTAACGATACGTTACGGGCTGAAGAGTATCTCTAGGTTTTTCACTTGACACTTACACTTGAAATTCGCGTGCGTCTTCAAGAGTCAGCGAATTAAGGTTTTTCAAATTTCCGAGAGGCTTCAGCGTTAGTCAAACAAGCTTCCGACCATTTGTATCGCTATTCTTTGTACACCTTCATTATCCCCAGCTAATCCTATTTACATTGGTGTGCAAAACTTGACGACGAAAGTAACTTTCGCATGATATGTTACTGTCAAGTAACACGGCTAGATGAAACTTCTACATCTAACCTACATACATACTCCGCAATCCACCATACGGTGCGTGGCGGAGGGCACCTCGAACCACAACTAGCATCTTCTCTCTCTGTTCCACACCCAAACAGAACGAAGGAAAAATGACTGCCTATATGCCCCTGTACGAGCCATAATCTCTCTTATCTTATCTTTGTGGTCTTTCCGCGAAATATAAGTTGCCGGCAGTAAAATTGTACTGTATTCAGCCTCAAATGCTGGTTCTATAAATTTCCTCAGTAGCGATTCACGAAAAGAACGCCTTCTTTCCTATAGATACTGCCACCCGAGTTCCTGAAGCGTTTCCGTAACACTCGCGTGATGATGAAACCTACCAGTAACAAATTTAACAGCCCGTCTCTGAATTGCTTGTATGTCCTCCCTCAATCCGACCCGATAGGGATCCCAAACGCTCGAACAGTACTCAAGACTGGGTCATATTAGTGTTTTATAAGCGGTCTCCTCTACAGATGAACCACATCTTCCCAAAATTCTACCAATGAACCGAAGACGACTATCCGCCTTCCCCACAACTGCCATTACATACATGTCCCACTTCATATCGCTCTGCAATTTTATGCCCAAATATTTAATCGACATGACTGTGTCAAGAGCTACACTACTAATGGAGTATTCAAATATTACGGGATTCTTTTTCCTATTCATCTGCATTAATTTACATTTATCTATATTTAGAGTCAGCTGCCATTCTTTACACCAATCACAAATCCTGTAGAAGTCATCTTGTATCCTCCTACAGTCACTCAACGACGACACCTTCCCGTACACCACAGCATCATCAGCAAACAGCAGCACATTGCTATCCACCCTATCCACAAGATCATTTATGTAGATAGAAAACAACAGCGGACCTACCACACTCCCCTAAGGCACTCCAGATGATACCCTCACCTCCGATGAACACTCACCATCGACGACAACGTACTGGGTTCTATTACTTAAGAAGTCTTCGAGCCTCTCACATATTTGGGAACCAATCCCATATGCTCGTACCTTAGTAGTCTGCAGTGGGGCACCGAGTCAAACGCTTTCCGGAAGTCAAGCAATATGGCATCCATCTGATACCCTTCATCCATGGTTCGCAAGATGTCATGTGAAAAAAGGGCGAGTTGCGTTACGCAGGAGCGATGATTTCTAAAGCCGTGCTGATGTATGGACAGCACCTTCTCTGTCTCAAGGAAATTCATTATTTTCGAATTGCGAATATGTTCGAGAATCCTGCAACAAACCGATGTTAAGGATATTGGTCTGTAATTTTGAGGATCCGTCCTTCTACCCTTCTTATATACAGGCGTCACCTGCGCTTTTTTCCAGTCGCTCGGGACTTTACGTTGGGCGAGAGATTCGCGATAAATGCAAGCTAAGTAAGGAGCCAATGCAGTAGAGTACTCTCTGTATTGGCTTCAAACACAGTACTACTACAGCATATTACGCAAGTAATTGAAAGAATTACGCAATGAGGCAAACGTAAATGTCACTTTTGTTAAACGCCACAAATTATATCGAAGTCAAAGCGATTTATGATAGTTCTTTGAACATCACAAAAGTTGAGAAATTGTTCTTAATAAGGTATGTGATCACCACGGACAGCAGAGCATGCTCTGCAACATGTTTCCATACTGGTCACAAGATGGTAGCCGCGCGGAGTGCCCGCGCGGTTTGAGCTGCCATGTCATGGATTGCGCGACCCCTCCCGCCGGAGGTTCAAGTTCTCCCTCGGGCATGGGTGTGTGTGTGTGTGTGTTTGTGTGTGTTGTTCTTAGCATAAGTTAGTTTAAGTAGTGTGCAAGTCTAGCGACCGACGGCCTCAGCAGTTTGGTTCCTTAGGAATTCACACACATTTGAACAACATTTGAAGACTGGTAAACAGTTCTCGTGGCAGGTCGCTCTATTCATCCACCAGAGCGGTTGACAATTGCTAGATCCTTGTTGGCGCATGTAGACGTGCTGCAACGCTCCCAATACGTGCTCGATGGGATTTAAGTCGGATGAACGTGCAGACCGGTCCTTTCGCCGAATATTCTCTCGTTCCAAAAACTCCTCCACCCGAGCTGTTCGATGCGGTCGCTTATTGTGAACCAGAAAAATTAAGTTTGCCCGAGTGCAACTTTGAAAACACACACATGGGGAAGGCGCACAGTGTCACTATAACGTTGATCAGCAAGTGTACCGTGTACATAGATTTGGAGGACAGTTCGATCATAGTACATTACGCCTCTCAACAACGTAACACCTGGACTACCAAAATGATCATGTAATTCTGCAGGATTTCGTGGGGTGTCATTCAAGGTTAAATCTGGGTTGTTACGCCACCTCACATTTCATCTGTATGATCGATGTCTCGACCCTTCCGCTGGGATCATCCTCAGAATCTTTTTCTGTCCATGGCTAACTGAGCACTCTCAAAGACCAGTGTCGCTTTCCTTATAAAAGAGAGTTTCCCGACGCTTATGCGAATAAGTGGGGTTATCGGTTAAAATTCCTATGGCTACTGTTGGTGGGCCATCTTCATTGGATATAAAGGAGATTTTCCGCTCTTATTCTTAAGAATAGTCAGTAGTTAAAATTCCTCCTGATATTCCTTGTGGGCCATTGTCATCGGACAGAAGCTAAATGGGGAGAGCAAGAAACGGAAAATATTTATGAAAAATATTATTTTCCGCGAAGTTGGCTTCCTGTACACTGTTCGCGCACGCTGCCACGTGTTCATTTTCTTCATGGTGGGGAGCCATGAATCTAAGCCAATTGCAGACCTTTCTGACGAAGTTACACCCATTCTGATTACCTCCACAATGCATGAGTTTATGAAACGACGCGTGGCTGTGGCAAAGTGTATATAGGCGAAACGTGTAGGACTGTTAAAGAACTTATTAAGGAAGAGGAATTCCGCACACTGTTAAAAAAATATGTGAAATCTGCGGTAACGAAACATCAGTAGAACTGCGGTCATGACACTGATGTCAACAACGTAGGTGCTCTGGAAAAGGAAACCAACATTTATAGAAGAAAACTAGGAAAGCGGTTCAGATTTTTATGAATTGAACGCTTATTTCTGAAAGGGGACAACTCACGATTGATAAATTATTCACAATAAGAAATATACATTCCAAAAAATGGTTCAAATGGTTCAAATGGCTCTGAGCACTATGGGACTCAACATCTGAGGTCACCAGTCCCCTACAACTTAGAACTACTTAAACCTAACTAACCTAAGGACATCACACACATCCCTGCCCGAGGCAGGATTCGAACCTGCGACCGTAGCAGTCACGCGGTTCCGGAATGAAGTGCCTAGAACCGCACAGCCACCGCGGTCGGCAAACATTCCAAAATAATTGTTTAATACTTTAATAACGGTTTTCTTTTCCCTGTGTGAACTCATGAATTTTCTACACTGTTTAGGCTGATATAGCCTTGTCTGAAAAACATATGTAGCTGCTACGATGATTGTTATCACGTAGAGTTCTCCCCTTATGGCAATAAATGAGGAAGCAAATGTATTCCAATACGCTTACTTAAATTACATGACAGTAGGAACAAAATTAATGAACGACAGCATTTCTAGTGCAATAAATTTAATATAAAGTAATTATGCTGCCGTTAGCATACTATTACACATAAAAATGCACTATTAAGATACGTACTCGTGATATGAAGTACATTTATACAATATACAAATAACTTGCTGTTTCTCAATGCTTTTGAACCCAAAACACTGAATATGTTTCAGATTAACGGTATAACTTTTGACTGTTCAGAAAACTACACTAAGTTCGTACAAAGATCAGTACAAAACGTGTTACAAAAGATGACTGTTCTCGTTCTTGTAAAACTGAATACATGTTAAAAGCTGATTAGAAAATTGCTGACAAGACTGTCTTAACTTTGTAAAAAAAAGGAAGACAGAAAATGTTATATAAGTTAATTGGCCACTTGTTCACAACTCTGAGCCTTTTAATGTTATCTGCGGAATGGTTAATCAAAGTTATGCACAGAAAAGCCACAAGTTTATTTCTTACACGTGACAACTTCTGGAGTTGTTCCCTATTAGAAACAACTGGAGATATCCATCCAATCTTTAAAGCGGAAAGGCAATGGCGGTATCATGTCTTAGTTCCAAACTGTGCACATATGTCTCAACAGACCGAAACCGAAAAAAAATTAATTTTTAAGGAATTATTCCCTTTTGATAATTCGTGATTCAGTTTCGAATTTGATTTGTTTGTTTTCGATACTAGCTATTACACAAAGAGCGAAATTAAAAAATTACAAGACGCTCTAATACGGAGAAATATAAAATTTTGTAAGTTGCGGGAATTATCAGGTGTGTTTAAATTACAAAATAATTAAGAAAATCTGCGCATAGGAGTATCATTGTGATTATCATCACGTATGGCTTACAGCTTACGTGATATGCGAACAAAGCTTCATTGATGTGGAACCTACACTTCAAGGTATTCGAATTTCCTCTACTAGAAATCTATATTCATCTTATACATGAATCACCCTGTTGCCGGATTAACAAATACTTTTATCACTACCTACTGGGGACCAGCAGCTTGGCAGTCCAAATCGTCACTTGTTGCAAAACTTTAGTTAATGTTTCATTAGTTTCATCATCAGTTTGTTCAGGCACTTTGTCGTTTCCAGAATAAACATGTAATAATTAGAAAAAGAGAAATCTAAGTTTCTTCTCTATGACAATAGATACTCAGATTAATTATTCCTGTGTTTATGATTGTCAGCAGAGCATAAGTTGGTCAAGGTTCCTGAGACTAAAGTAATTACCTCAGAAGTAAGCTGTTTAGGTGTAGTAATCGACTTGCAAATTAAGGTTACAGCAATACAGTTAATGAGGTGATCATCCGAAATGTTTCCAATTACGCTAAGTGCTCGGGAAAGGAACACAAATTGATTTTCCGCTTGAGATATTAAGAGCAGAGTTTAATGGACGTCGTTTAGATTGATTTGTTACGCTAATTAGTCGTAAGTACGTCCAACCTACAAATATTTTCTTTAACACCACTTACATCACTTGTATAGGGAACAGAAATGAAAAATGACTTTCTCAATGCAGCAACCTTCAGTTGTACGCCACAGGTGCCTCTGCTCGTTTTCACTAGCTGTACTTGATTATATACACACTTGAAAAGTCTGAAATATTGTTTATTTCATTTTAGATTAAACATTTTTCTCTCTTTGCATTCTATCTTCGTCGCTAGCATCACCCCTATATCAGATCAGGCGCTTCTGTTTTTTCTGATCCATCGGCTGACATTTCCATTCATCGGTCGTTCTCCTCTTAGTACACAATAGAGTACTATTACGGAAGAAAGACTTCCATTTGAAGACAACTGTCAGTGTCATCACTGTTCAATCATTCACGGCAAAAATCGCCATCCTTGGTGAATTGTGTCATTTATTAGGTTCCACATACGCGAAATCCCCTGAGGAATAGCTTTTTAGTCGCCTGTCACATGGATTCTGTCCTAGAAGCGAGATGAATCTCAAAATAGGAATTTTAGAGCCAAAGCAAATCTGTGGTCCAGTATTGTGAGTGACCCACGTAGCGCTCCACCATCTTCGGTTTCATAGTGCGATGTGTGAAGATTCTACTGCACTGAAGACGGGTGCAATCTGTAATCGAGTCTGTGCATATAATATTTTGTAAAGGAATATTATACGCTTGGTGATTTGTGAATGTAAAGCGAAAATAAGAAAATTTTCACTAATAGAGTTTCCCTGTCATACTGTTAACTTGTAAGTATGCTGCCAAAGAAAGCTACAGGGGCAAAAAATGTAAGCGATATTAAAGTGAATATTCAGTAACTCACATATTTGAAAAAAAGAGATTTTTTCCGTTGTGTATACGGTTTCTTACTGGCATGTGAAAATCGAAAGAGATCTCGAACTCCGTTGTAGGGTGTTACACCTAATGGAATGATGCGTTAGTACGAGAGTACTCTGGAAATACAATAACTTCGAGCAACAAAAGATGCAAGGTACTAGGGAAGTATAAATATTTCGTTTCAACTGGAATGGCTGGAAGGTGAAATGTATGTTGGTAGTTCTGATGTAATTAGTGGCATTTTGTTTATCATTCAGAGATTTTATCATATCAGGAAAGTTAAATACAACACCTGGTGCCGGATTCAAAGAAGCAGCTCCTTGATGCATAGGCTGTACTATCCTATCCCTTCTGGCAGATGTTTTCAAGCAACTTCTTTTCTCGCCTGACCCTTCTAGTATTCGAGCTATCTGTGCACTTAGGTGTCAACATTTTTATGTGGCACCATATTCTCACTGCTTTAGAATTCGTAATTTCCAATTTCCAAGTTGTCATCTGCCGCCTCCGTGCAATTTCATATTCCAGACGCATAATTTCAGCGACACCCCCCCACAAAAATTTTGATATGACATAACAGTCAATTTCTGTTGGTGATGAAAGTTTTCTGTCTGAAGTGTTTCTGATGGCTCTTGTCCAGCCTTGTTTCTCGTACAGCATTCTCATTCTTTAGCATTTTTAGTATTGTCCCTTCCCAATTTAGGTGTTCAGCTACTCATTGTTCTTTTGTTTAATACTTTACAACTTTTGTTTTACTTTGGTTATCCTTGACCCGAATTCTGTGCTAAATAAGTGTTCATTTGATTCATCAAATTCCTTAGATTTGGCTAAAATTAGTGAGATATCTACAAGCGCTAGTTTTGGTATGTAATCTCCATATACTTTGACTCAAGAGCTGACGTTTCCTTTTACTCCAGACACTGTTCGTTACACAACAGAGGAAGCAAGTAGTTACCTCTACCTTCATCGTGAACATGAATCTGTCTTTTTGATATTCAACTTTCAATACGTCTTCTTTGACATTAGAGATTACTCATATGCCTCTATATATGGCGCCTTTGCTTCTCAACTCAATGCGTTGCTGCAATACCAATATAGTTATCTTGATTTTCTTTCCATTCTCCCTCCAACCGTCTCTGCAGTTTTATATTTGCGTGAATCAGGCACATTTTTCACCTGATACATTCCTTGTCCCCCCCCCCCTCTCTCTCTCTCTGTCTCTCTTTGTCTTTCTCTCTCTCTGCTCCCCCCCCCCCACCCTTCTATCCGCTTACTCTTTTTACATACTACTTGCTAGAGCTGGCGTTTCGAACTTCATTTCAGAAGCCTGTTGTTGACTTCTCGCTTTATAATTAATGACGCGTGTCTACAGTTTGTACTTCGTAAACACCGAAAGGAGAAATCGGAGAACGCTTTTTCAGAAGTTTGAGAGTTTTTGTTATGGAGAAGGAACCTTTCGCTTTAACGGATGAATATGAACTGTGCATTCTTCCTTCGAAAGTCTTACCGCATTTAAGTTGTTTACTAACGCAATATGGAGATAAAAAACTCAATCAACTTCTCAATACTGTGAGTGTAACAAAACACTGGTGCCATTCTAAAAAAAAAAAATGGTTCAAATGGCTCTGAGCACTATGGGACTCAACATCTAGGTCATCAGTCCCCTAGAACTTAGAATTACTGAAACCCAACTAACCTAAGGACATTACATACATCCATGTCCGAGACAGGATTCGAACCTGCGACCGTAGCGGTCACGCGGTTCCAAACAGAAGCGACTAGAACCGCTCGGCCACACCGGCCGGCTGCCATTCTCACTTTCATTGCAGTACATTATTCATTTTTCGTCTTAGGCTACATCGTAAGAAGGAAAAGGTGGCACATATAGTAATATCTTTCTTTCTTTCCATGATGGAGGTATGTAAAAGCGGAGCTGAAGTGTTTTTCCCATCACGCTTTAATATTTTTATCATTTCTTCGTTCCATTATTATCTTATCAGATAGTTTACTCACAATCATATCTCTAATAGGTTTTGTCGACAGGAAGATTTTTGTTGTTACCAGTACTTGACGTATTCTGATCGATCTACGTAAAAGTTTATTGAATTTTAAAACTCTATGCTTCAAAAACAGGTTCAAGGGGGGTAGGACGTCAAACGGGCCGACTTAGAGCAGTAGAGGCATCACAGGACATTTTAATTTCCAGTGTCTATAATTTTACAAATAAACTCATAAAACTTTGTCAGCAACACCAGGAAGGATTCAGGATTCACTCATTGCAGTGTAAGTTCGAAAATATAAAATAATTTTTTTTACGTGCGAAATTTCATCATTTTTTCACTTACTAATGGCTGCATTTGTTGCTATAGGTACACTTTTCTTCATAAGTTAGAGAGATTCTTCGACGAATTTTGCACAGCATACATACTATACTCACAGGTGTATGAAACTCTAGAATTTATTTAATTTATGAAAATACGAATGAACTGTTATATTCTAAACTTCATGTTTAGAAAAAACACAAATTACCTCAAGTTTTACCACAGTTTTTAATAGATTTGGAAAATTCTAGAGTTTCATACACCTTTAAGTATGGTTTGTATGCTGCGCAAAATTCATCGAAAAATCTCTCTTACTTATGAAGAAAAGTGTACCTATAGCAACAAATACTGCCATTAGCAAGTGAAAAAAAATTATGAAATTTCACATGTAAAAAAAAGTCATTTCGTTATGTTTTCGAACTTCCACTCCTATGAGTGTGAATTCTGAATCATTCCTGGTCATGCTGACCAAGTTTTATGAATTTATTTGTAAAAGTATAGACTGTGGAAATTAAAATGTCCTGTGGTGCCTCTCATGCTCCAAGTCGGCCCGTTTGACGTACTATCCCCCTTAATTTAGTATTTCTAACGAATCGTTTCTTGCGGCACTGCAATACACCAGAAATGATAATGGTTTTACTCTGCTGTGCACGTTCATTAATGTTTGCGGTATTCCATCCATGTCCGTAGCTCGTGGTCGTGTGGTAGCGTTCTCGCTTCCCGCGCCCGGGTTGCCGGGTTCGATTCCCGGCGGGGGCAGGGATTTTCTCTGCCTCGTGATGACTGGGTGTTGTGTGCTGTCCTTAGGTCAATTAGGTTTAAGTAGTTCTAAGTTCTAGGGGACTGATGACCACAGATGTTAAGTTCCATAGTGCTCAGAGCCATTTGAAACTTTTTTTTTTTATTCCATCCATTTATTTAGCTACCTAAACAAAATTATTCACGTTCAGATTTCTCTTTCTAGGCCCACGAACATATTTAGCTAAAATCAGTACGGTCGCAATGCTCTCTATAAAAGCTCACCCCATGAGACAAGGGTAACTAGTTTTAAATTAGAATCACAGACCTCCTTGCCTGTCTTACAGACCCAGCATCTGTTCACGGGTCGGGGAGCTGTAGGAAAATCAAATCCCAAAGACTGACGAGAATAAATAAAATTTAGCTGTCATACAGTAAGATTACGGCGGACACTAAAATAAATGGCAACACGAAATACGTAAAATCACTTACCATAATGATGAAAGGGCTGATTACTAAAAGGACATGCTGAATTAAATGAAAAGTGAAGGTGTTTTATTTAACTCCGTTATTTAACGTTTCTATAGTTTTAAGCAGTTTGAAATGCTAGGTTTAATTTAGGCTCCATAACACAATCAGAATCACTCCTGAAAGCTAGTTAAAGAGAAGCACTATAATTACTACGGTCTTCTACCGGTTATAATTACTTCCTCCCACCAGTGAATAAACGATAGAAAGTCCCCTTCGTTACTTAACGTTTCACGGCGACAACGGCGTCTGTCCGCTTTCCATTGCTCCAGATCAAACTGCCACCTTCTTCCTTTATGTTGTTTACTCTTTCTCGCCTCTCGACACAGTCCACATCCACAGCTGTGGCCACCAATACCACAAGACTAACACCGATCGCCTGCACTTGCCACGTGCTCCAGTACTCCGACACACTTTCCGTCTTCCTTCTCTTGTAAGGGCTCCCTCACCAAAATCTATGAAACCCGAGTGTCCACTAGTCACCCGTCTCCCAAGCCACCTTCGTGCTAGGACATTCCGGGTGAATTTCCAAAATAGCCACCGTCCGGAAACAACAGCTATCGGTTAACAAAAGCAAAGCAACGTATTTTACCGCTTCATAACGCACATTCATTTGTTGTTCGCATATATCTTCGGAGTTCACAGTGGCGCTACGGCTCCGTAACTATCCCAGGTATCATCTAGGCTCCGAACCAAATATTACCATGGTCTGGTTTACTTCATTGTGTCTGGCGACTCCAGGGCTTCTCTATCTCAGCCCGTAGATGGGTCACAGTCCAGCTTCAACACGTCGCTGCACAATACACAGTACTTTCAACTGTAAACACTAGCCGGGAAGGAGCTACATGGTCCAGTCACAGAAATGCGACCATCGCCTTTGTTCGATATCAACGTCTAGTAACAACTCACAGGTGGCAGAGGCCTCCACTGGCAGTGGAGCGTATATGAAGTGTATCAGGAGAACGCGGACAACAGTGCAGTCATTTATCGTAAGTCCAAAAGGGCATAATCATTGGCTTTCCGGCCAATGCTGCACACATTTCCGAAATGGCCGTTCGCGTTCCGAAGTGGTTAAACTAAACCGTGCTTGGCAACATGGCGCTATCCAAAACAGGCACCAAGGCAACCATGGTGTAACACGGGCCGTAGATGACAGGTGTGAGCGATGGCTGCTAAGATGTACAAGCCCTAATAGACGTGCTGCTATTGAACAACTGATCGCCCAGATGAACCAAGGGACTAACAACAGTGTCTCCTCAACGGTCGTTCAGCGAATGTTGCTGAGTATGGGCCTCCACAGCAGGCATTTGGTTGACTCACCCATGCTAACCGCTGTTCATCGGCGGTGAAGGCTCGAATTTGCACGCCACCATGTTGCGACATGTGGCCTTTTCAGATTAATCACGTTTTATGCTCCACGGACAGATGGCCGTTAATGTGTACTGTATGAAATATCTGAAAGTGAACACCCTGCAATACGAGGTGCATTCAAGTTCTAAGGCCTCCGATTTTTTTTCTAATTAACTACTCACCCGAAATCGACGTAATCGCCCTGCAGACGTACACATTTTTCACAACGCTGACGCCACGATTCCATGGCAGCGGCGAAGGCTTCTTTAGGAGTCTGTTTTGACCACTGGAAAATCGCTGAGGCAATAGCAACACGGCTGTTGAATGTGCGGCTACGGAGAGTGTCTTTCATTGTTGGAAAAAGCCAAAAGTCACTAGGAGCCAGGTCAGGTGAGTAGGGAGCATGAGGAATCACTTCAGAGTTGTTATCACGAAGAAACTGTTTCGTAACGTTAGCTCGATGTGCGCGTGCGTTGTCTTGGTGAAACAGCACACGCGCAGCCTTTCCCGGACGTTTTTGTTGCAGTACAGGAAGGAATTTGTTCTTCAAAACATTTTCGTTGGATGCACCTGTTACCGTAGGGCCCTTTGGAACGCAATTGGTAAGGATTACGCCCTCGCTGTCCCAGAACATGGACACCATCATTTTTTCAGCACTGGCGGTTACCCGAAATTTTTTTGGTGGCGGTGGATCTGTGTGCTTCCATTGAGCTGACTGGCGCTTTGTTTCTGGATTGAAAAATGGCATCCACGTCTCATCCATTGTCACTACCGACGAAAAGAAAGTCCCATTCATGCTGTCATTGCGCGTCAACATTGCTTGGCAACATACCACACGGGCAGCCATGTGGTCGTCCGTCAGCATTCGTGGCACCCACCTGGATGACACTTCTCGCATTTTCAGGTCGTCATGCAGGATTGTGTGCACAGAACCCACAGAAATGCCAACTCTGGAGGCGATCTGTTCAACAGTCATTCGGCGATCCCCCAAAACAATTCTCTACACTTTCTCGATCATGTCGTCAGACCGGCTTGTGCGAGCCCGAGGTTGTTTCGGTTTGTTGTCACACGATGTTCTGCCTTCATTAAACTGTCGCACCCACGAACGCAATTTCGACACATCCGTAACTCAACTGTCGATGAATTTCAATTGGTTTCGCACCACGCAAATTCAGAAAACGAATGATTGCAAGCTGTTTAAGTAAGGAAAACGTCGCCATTTTAAATATTTAAAACAGTTCTCATTCTCGCCACTGGCGGTAAAATTCCATCTGTCGTACGGTGCTGCCATCTCTGGGACGTATTGCCAATGAACGCGGCCTCATTTTAAAACAATGCGCATGTTTCTATCTCTTTCCAGTCCGGAGACAAAAAATCGGAGGCCTTAGAACTTGAATGCACCTCGTAATTCACTGAAGGGCACTTTCTGGGCGATCTCGTCATTCTGTAACGAGTCACAATGGATCAACACAAGTATGCATCTATCCTTGGGGACCATGTACACCACTGGATACAGTTGCTCTTCCTAAGCATGATTGCGTGTATGAGTAGGACAACACAACGTGTCACACAGTTCTCAGTGTACCTGCGTTCGAAGAGGACCAGGATGAGTTTAGTGTACTCAGTTGGCGACCAGACTCCTGGATTTAAACTCAACCGAGAATGGCTCAAATTGCTCTGAGCATTATGGGACTTAACATCTGAGGTCATCAGTCCCCTAGAACGTAGGACTACTTAAACCTAACTAACCTAAGGATATCACACACATCCATGCTCGAGGCAGGATTCGAACCTGCGACCGTAGCGGCCGCGCGGTTCCAGACTGAAGCGCCTAGAACAGCTCAGCCACAACGGCCGGCCAACCGACAATGGGACAACCAAGAAACCTAGCACAGCTAGCCACGGCACTGAAGTCTGCATGGCTCCACATCCCTTTCGAGACCTTCCAGAACCTCATCGACTCTCTTCTTGCTCATGCTGCAGCGTTCCGCACCGCAAAAGATTATTCACGCTTATGACAGCTGATCACTTTAATGTGACTGGACAGTGTATGTTCCCTGCATCTGACGGGCTGCTACAATCAAGTGCAGTTTTCCCCACTGACGTTTAACTCAAGAATGAGACATACTAAATTAAACAGTACGATAAGGTTTCCATAAACGTATCATCACATGTTTTCCTCGGGGTCGGTGTTGTTTGGCTGCTAATTTCAATTTCATCACACTACACTCAAGAAAATTCAGTTATTTACATTCTGCTGCTGAGAATTCTTCCGGGTTGTATGGCCGTGGACCATGGAAAGTGGGCGTGATCTGGATTTCACGTGATAGCAGAGATAAACCTTGTCAAACATTAAATTTAGCAGTCGATAATAGTACGTCAAGGTAAAAACTTCTCATCGATTCTGTAGCGCCACTGTCCATATATCGCTGAGTTTCATGACTTCTTCTTTTCTGTTAAAATTATCCCCCTGTTTATATATTTCGATGGCTTCTGTATATAGCCGTGGATAATAGTTCGTCGCCGGCCGCGGTGGTCTCGCGGTTCTAGGCGCGCAGTCCGGAACCGTGCGACTGCTACGGTCGCAGGTTCGAATCCTGCCTCGGGCATGGATGTTTGTGATGTCCTTAGGTTAGTTAGGTTTAAGTAGTTCTAAGTTCTAGGGGACTAATGACCACAGCAGTTGAGTCCCATAGTGCTCAGAGCCATTTGAACCATTTTGAATAGTTCGTCATAGTACATAAAAATTTAGTTTCAGAAAATTTACTACTTGATCACCTAACTGAAGAACATGTTCTGCCATGGCTAACTTGTCTATTTTCCGTAGTCAGCAAAGACTTTTGTGTTCCTTCAACCGTGTACCGTGTACGGAAGAATTCTCAGCAGCTGAAACAGCCTGTCGTGAAAGCATTCATTGTATATTTACTTTGTGTCATAATTAATGAGAAGAAAGTGAAATAGGTGAAAAGGTACACTTTCTCAGTCATCAGTCTTCTGACTTATTTGGTGCGGCACGCCACCATTCTTCTCCTTTGTCAACCTTTTCATCTCAAAGAGTAACATTTGCAACCTTCGTCCGCAATTAGTTGTTAGATGTATTCCAATCTCTGCCTACTTATAGAGCTTAACCCTCTACAGCTCCCTCTAATACCATGGAAGTTATTCCCAGATGTCTTATCAGATGTCCTATCATCCTTTCTCTTCTTCTTTTCCGTGTTTTCCATATATTCCTTTCTTCGCCGGTTCTGCGGAGAACTTCCTCATTCCTTAGCGGAGAACCTCCTCCTTCCTTACCTTGTCAGTTCTTCTAACTTTCAACATTCTTCTGTAGCACCACATTTCAAATTCTTCGATTCTCTTCTGTTCCGAGTTTCGCACAATCCAACTTTCATTCGGGACGTACATTTCCAGAAATTTCTTCCTCAAATTAAGGCCAATGATTTATACTAGTAGACTTCTCTTGACCACAAATGCCCTTTTTCCCAGTGCTGGTCTGCTTTTTATATCTTCCTTTGATCCGTCCATTACGTTTTTTTTTCGGCCTACGAAGCAGAACTCCTTGACTTCGTCTACCTCGTGATCCTCCATTCTGACGTTAAGTTATGACAGATACGTATTGAACAAACCGGTGCATTTGTGCCCTTCTTAATCAATGAGCTAAGTTTTTCCAACGGATAAATGGACCATAGTTCTAACACAACAGTCTTTTGTGTGTTATTAATCATAAAAGTAACAGAACTTGCTTTTATAACGTGTGAAACGTCCCCTTTTGAACAATATACACGACTGTCCTTAAACTGACACACAATATTTTTTTTAGCGCAACGCAATCTGACTTTCAACACACAATGTTTTGTTAGCGCAACGCAATCAGACTTTCAAAATTCTCTACAAGAGAATGGCCCTGACTAACATTAAACTATACGTCTCACAAATCACTTACCTCACAAAAATCTTCGCTCTCAAGCTACTGCAATACAGCGAGCGCCACTACTGCCAGCTAAATAAAAGATTCAAACTATGGAAGGCACTAACTACTGATAGGGATAGTTAGCAAATGAAAGATATTAATAGAGAACAAACAATGTATTTACCTTGATATCATGACAAATTACAAAACTCCGCCATCTCTCTCCCCACATCCACCACTGCTGGCGGCTCACCTCCAACTGCCCAACGCTACGCGCTGTTCACAGCCAGCTGCCTAACACTACAATGGTTGAGTATTACAACAATGCAAAGCAGCCACAGACTGCACACGGCACAGCCGGTGATTTTCATACTGAGGTGGCGTTATCAATAAAAAAACCTAAACAGCCTACTTACACGTGTTCTCGAATTTGCGATCCTACTTGAAAAACCAGTATTTCTTTCCGGTAGCTGGATCTATTACTTATTCAAGCGACATGAACTTTGGATTAGTTAGCTATGACAAAACTATTACACTTGCTGTGAAACATATATGAGACAAAAAAAAGGAATACCATCAGAACTTCAGTTCCAAAGAAAGAAGGTGCCGGGAGGCGGGTACGTTACCAGATAATCAATTCAATAAATCATCATTGCGAAATACTTGCACCAGCTATGTGCAGGATGATTTACAAATCTGGTAGACTTCAGCCTCGGGTGAGATCTGTTTTTACTTTCGGAGAATTGTAGGAACACGCGAGGCAATACTCACCCTACGACATAGAAGAAAAGTTGAATAAAGGTAAACTTACATTTATAACATTTGAGGATCTAGAAAAAGTTTTTGACATGGTAGACTGAAACACTCCCTTTGAAATTCTGAAGACATTACAGATAAAATACATAGAACGAAAGGTTATCTATTGCTTGTACAGGGACTAGACTGCAGTTATAAAAGCCGAATGATAATTAAAAAACTGGTCCCCAAAACATTTCACACACCTTAAGACAAGCGAGACAGCTTACATGTGGAGTGAACGGCAAACGTTAGGTTTCATGACAAAAAGGCATTCTTGCCGGACTCCTTGATTTATGTTTTATCAGTTTCATGTGTGTATGTGCGTTTGTGTGTGTGTGCGTGCGCGCGTAAGAAGTGGCCGCAAGCAGGGAAAGGGATTGAAACATACCTTTGACAGTTAACCAGTTTCATTTGGTTTTACTCACGCACAGTCCTTTCCACGCAACTTTTTAGTTGCATTAAACCATTGAAGCGTTGGCTGAACAAAATGTTCATGCATGGAAGATATTTTGACTCAAGAACGACTGCAACATTTAAAAGAGTATTATAAAGAGTTGTTTCAGCTGCGAAGGCAATAAACATTCGAGAAAGGAAGAAGAGAAAGATAGTAGATGAATCCGTTAGCGACTGGAGTAAAGATCGTGATAATAAAGTTTATTGTTACCTTATCGTGTAATTTACTGTTGTACTGCAGACAATAACGTAATTTCAATTGCCATACATTCAAACAAAGAGTCGTCACTACCCTGTGGGACAGAAACGGCACGTGACTGATCGACAACGAATGCAGACGAAGATATACTCATATTTAAATAACTTTGGATTGGCGTTTCATCGAGTCGAGTGGTAGGAGCCAGCCACCGACCAATCGTAGTTCTTTCTCTCGTGTGTCACGTTTTGCAGGCACATGCAGAGCCTTGTCAAGTGTGACAGACTGCACGCCGACAATAGTCCCCTTGTCACCGAAATCTGTCAGTCGCAACTTCACCGGGGAAGGCAGTTCTATCAACACTGCAGGCGGAACGGTTAGGTTAGTTACAGTTTCTATTCAACTTGCAAATTATAAAACCGTTTCAGCTGTATGAAATCATTTTTGTGGGACTCAATTGATTTTCTGAGTCCCAAGACGTATATTCAGAGCTGTGGTTGCCCCGTCAGTATAGTGTTTTGCACAGTTTCTACTGTTGCTGTAACCTAGTCTGTGATGCCATTCCACTTGTCGCTATTCCGTTTCCCGTCTCTCTTCTTTTCGGACTATATACAACGGTGCTACTAATCTGAGTGGGACCACAGTTCGCCTTGTCCAGCAGGAAACTGACGAAAAACGCACCGACAAGACAAGCTGAAAACTGTAGTGAGGCTGAAAGAGATTTGCCCGGAACGTAAACCGGAACACACAGTCCGTTATGGAGAACGAGCTCCTCGGAACGACTGTTTCCCACTCAGACTCCTCGCTCGAAGTTTCGTACCGGAACTAAGAGCTAAAAGCTGAAAAGTTTTCGGGCTAGGGGACCCGCCAGAATGCTAGTAACTTGGCTGCTTGAATGAGTTTCTAAGTCAGGAGATCTACTCAGACTAAAAATCCCACTGTGGCACTCTGAATAACAGAACCCTTTGCTCAGGTATTAACAGAAGAAAGTCCGTCTAGAGAATAACTTCATACACGGAGTCCATGCTGGAAGACGACGACTTCTCTGCAATATGGTAGTTATAACTAGCGATAATGTTCCCACATTGGTAATAACGGAAATTACTTCTAGATTATTTATTAAATGCATTATTTTCACAATATTGTGTTCGTCAGAAGAAAAGCAGTAACACTGAAGAAAGCCAAAACGCTGTCTATGAGAATTAATGAGCAGCTGCTTCCATACACTACTATATACACTGAAGAGCCAAAGAAAATGGCACACCTGCCTAATATCGTGTAGGGCACCCGAGCACGCAGAAGTGCCGCAACACGACGGGGCATGCAGTCGACTAAGTCTGAAGCAATGCTGGAGGGAATTGACACCATCAATCCCGCACGGCTGTCAATAAATCCATAAGCGTACGAGTGGATGGAGATCTCTTCTGAATAGCACGTTGCAAGGCACCCCAGATATGTTCAGTAATGTTCATGTCTGCAGAGTTTTCTGGCCAGTGGAAGTGTTTAAACTCATAAGAGTGTTCCTGGAGCCAATCCGTAGCAATTCTGTACGTGACGGGTGTCGCATTGTCCTCCTGAAATTGCCCAAGTCCGTCGCATCCACAATGGAAATGAATGGATGCATGCGATCAGACAGGATGCTTACGTACGTGTCACCTGTCACAGCCGTATCTAGACGTATCAGGGGTCCCATATCACTCCAACTGCACACGCCCCACACCGTTACAGAGCCTCCACCAACTTGAACAGTTCCCTGCCAACAAGCAACGTCTCCATACCTATACACGTCCCTTCTCTCGGTACAGTTTGAAACGAGACTCGTCTAACCGGGAACATGTTTCCAGTCATCAACAGTCCAATGTCGGTGTTGACGTGCCCAGACGAGGTGTAAAGCTTTGTGTAGCGTAGTCATCAAGGGTACACTTGTTGATGGCCGAGCTTTGAAATCTGCAGGAATTTGCGGAAGGGTTGCACTTCTGTCATGTTGAACGATGCTCTGTAGTTGTCATTGGTCCCTTTCTTGCAGGATCTTTTTCCAGCCGCAGCGATGTTGGAGGTTTGATGTTTTATACCATATTTCTGATATTCACGGTACAGTCGTGAAATGGTCGTACGGGAAAATCCCCACTTCATCGCTATCTCGGAGATGCAGTATCCCATCGCCGTGCGCCGACTATAACACCACGTTCAAACTCATTTGAATCTTGATAACATGTCATTCTAGCACCGATAACCGATGTAACAACTGCGCCAGGTACTTGTTGTCTTATACGCGCGCAGCGCCGTATTCTGCCAGTTTCTTTGGCGCTCCAGTTTATGTCAGCTTCGCTAATTTCACAGAACGTTGTCAGTAAACCTAAAATCAGTTTAATTTCAAAGCTATTGTTTATAGAAATTTATTCCACAAACCAAATATCAAGATGAATTATAGAAGGAGTAGCTGATAACGTTCTCATTCACGTTTTTACCGAATATCTGTCGAATTTTAAATTGATCTCCTGTGGCAACCGGTTACTGTTAATTACTTTTTCACTAAATTGTTAAAATTCCATTCTAAATCTTAGATAGGTATTCATAGTCGGGGTGTAAATTATTATTACTTCCTTTATTCTGCCTGTGCATTTCACTGCTCATCCTAAACTCACTCCATTTTTACTGAACATGTATATCATCAGGAACAAACATGAATCAGTCGAGTTGTGGCGTCTGGTTGTCTCACCATTGTGACGAGATTCCTAAGCGTCGCTTGAAGGTGACGAGCAGAAAACTTGCCCAAACGTTGCGGCAACATGACGCAACGGCTCAGCTAATAAACCGACAAGAATCCATCTATGAATTTCGCCGAGAAAGCCTGCATTCAAAAATGGTTCAAGTGGGTCTTAACACTATGGGACTTAACTGCTGAGGTCATCAGTCCCGTAGAACGTAGAACTACTTAAACCTAACTAACCTAAGGACATCACACACATCCATGCTCGAGGCGGGATTCGAACCTGCGACCGTAGCGGTCGCGCGGTTCCAGACTGTAGCGCCTAGAACCGCTCGGTCACCCAGGCCGGCTAAAGCCTGCATTCCCACAGAAATATTTTGCAGTCTAAGTGTAAGAATGCCAAGTTTCCTAACGAATTTTCTGACAGATATCCTTTCAACTTATAATCAACTTATCACATTTATATAATATTCAACTCATGATCAGTTTATCGCCTTTACAAAACATTCAGCTATAAGGGTATCAACTGTAGACAATATTCTCAGATTCGTGCTTCGACTAAACGGATACTTTTTCGTCATTAGGTGAAGGGCTCCACGGCATTGTTTCACAGTAGACCGTTGAGTGAATGCATGTAAAGTCCGCTAGCAGTCTAGTCTTGAGGGCAACACAGAGAGATCTCTAGACACTAACCAGGCTTATGTGAACTTTTTGGTTACCATGTTGCCACTACAGTTTATTAACCGTGTAGATGAGAGAGAATTTCACAAGAAGTTTCAATTGACGAGTTTCCATTGGCGGGCACTTTCACACCCGTAAATCTTTTTATCTTGCTAAACATTGAAATTGCAACATCATGAAGGCGGCATGCAACAAGCGTGAAACTGGCATGAAGGTTGAATATGCGATTAGTACCATTTCAGCGCAACAGAGTGATGGCATCTACATTATGTATATAGGGAAATATTACAAAGCAGCTTCTGCATACGGAGATTCTACACTCCTGGAAATTGAAATAAGAACACCGTGAATTCATTGTCCCAGGAAGGGGAAACTTTATTGGCACATTCCTGGGGTCAGATACATCACATGATCACACTGACAGAACCACAGGCACATAGACACAGGCAACAGAGCATTCACAATGTCGGCACTAGTACAGTGTATATCCACCTTTCGCAGCAATGCAGGCTGCTATTCTCCCATGGAGACGATCGTAGAGATGCTGGATGTAGTCCTGTGGAACGGCTTGCCATGCCATTTCCACCTGGCGCCTCAGTTGGACCAGCGTTCGTGCTGGACGTGCAGACCGCGTGAGACGACGCTTCATCCAGTCCCAAACATGCTCAATGGGGGACACATCCGGAGATCTTGCTGGCCAGCGTAGTTGACTTACACCTTCTAGAGCACGTTGGGTGGCACGGGATACATGCGGACTGCATTGTCCTGTTGGAACAGCAAGTTCCGTTGCCGGTCTAGGAATGGTAGAACGATGGGTTCGATGACGGTTTGGATGTACCGTGCACTATTCAGTGTCCCCTCGACGATCACCAGTGGTGTACGGCCAGTGTAGGAGATCGCTCCCCACACCATGATGCCGGGTGTTGGTCCTGTGTGCCTCGGTCGTATGCAGTCCTGATTGTGGCGCTCACCTGCACGGCGCCAAACACGCATACGACCATCATTGGCACCAAGGCAGAAGCGACTCTCATCGCTGAAGACGACACGTCTCCATTCGTCCCTCCATTCACGCCTGTCGCGACACCACTGGAGGCGGGCTGCACGATGTTGGGGCGTGAGCGGAAGACGGCCTAACGGTGTGCGGGACCGTAGCCCAGCTTCAGGAGACGGTTGCGAATGGTCCTCGCCGATACCCCAGGAGCAACAGTGTCCCTAATTTGCTGGGAAGTGGCGGTGCGGTCCCCTACGGCACTGCGTAGGATCCTACGGTCTTGGCGTGCATCCGTGCGTCGCTGCGGTCCGGTCCCAGGTCGACGGGCACGTGCACCTTCCGCCGACCACTGGCGACAACATCGATGTACTGTGGAGACCCCACGCCCCACGTGTTGAGCAATTCGGCGGTACGTCCACCCGGCCTCCCGCATGCCCACCATACGCCCTCGCTCAAAGTCCGTCAACTGCACATACGGTTCACGTCCACGCTTTCGCGGCATGCTACCAGTGTTAAAGACTGCGATGGAGCTCCGTATGCCACGGCAAACTGGCTGACACTGACGGCGGCGGTGCACAAATGCTGCGCAGCTAGCGCCATTCGACGGCCAACACCGCGGTTCCTGGTGTGTCCGCTGTGCCGTGCGTGTGATCATTGCTTGTACAGCCCTCTCGCAGTGTCCGGAGCAAGTATGGTGGGTCTGACACACCGGTGTCAATGTGTTCTTTTTCCATTTCCAGGAGTGTATTTGAAAGGTGGTTTTCTGTGAGATCGTGCAATGCCCCGTTGTAAGGAAGAGAAACGTCGTCAGAATTCGACAGCGGCAGGATCGTGGCAATCGAGACTGCGGTTAGCCGTTCTGCGACACTGCTGCTCGCTTTTCTCGGGATGCCATAACTGGCATCCGAATAAAGGATTGATATGTGGCAACAAAACGACTGTTCACGTTGAAGTTTAGAATGTATGAATCTGGAGATATACCATCTGACTTACAAAAAATATCATCCACACAGTTCCGAACGATGAGCTTAACAGCTCATGTTCCAAGTTACTGACGATAATAATATACAGAAGAATGGGAAAGAAAACTGAAGATGTGTTAGATGGCGATCAGATTGGCTTTAGGAAAGGTAAAAGCATAGGAGAGGCAGTTTGATGTTGCGGCTGATAATGAAAGCAAGACTAAAGAAAAATCAAGACACGTTCATAGGATTTGTTGACTTGGAAAAACCGTTCGACAATGTAAAATAGTGCAAAATGTTCGAACTTCTGAGGAAAATAGGAGTAAGCTATAGGGAGAGATGGGTAATATGGAACACGTACAAGAGCCAAGAGGGAACAATAAGAGTGGAAGACCAAGAAAGAAGTGCTCGGATTAAAAAGGATGTCAGACAGGTATGCGTCGCGAGTGAACAATAACGGACTGATACTCAAAACTATTTCAGTATATCGCATCTGTTTCAGTCCCAGTTACACATTTTTATAGTATTACTAGTTTCAATCTTCCCGGATCATCTTCAGACCTATAAATGTAAACGATATATTAACATTCTTTTATCTCTTTGGTGACTCTCAAAATCGTTTAAACCCCATGCTTGGCCAATACTTTCCTGATGCGATCCGTAATTCTGTTAATACTCGTAAGCTGGAGGAAAACCTTTCTACGTGACGACCGGCAGTAAGGATGTCGATTTTCCGGCCAACAGAACGAGAGTCGATTACTTTTAATCGAGAACAATGGCTTTAGCCAGAGTTAAACACTTAGTCAGTGTCACGTGAAGAGCGGCGACGCAACTCTATGGCAGCTCATTAAATGCGAGGTATCCCTTGAGCCCTTGTTGCAACTGTTGTTCAGCCTCAGAAGATGTTTCCTACATTCAGAGACGAAACATCAGTGAATAGTTTTATTCAGGGTGGATTCTGCTGAGCAGTAACTGTTAAGAAAAAATTCGATACATTGGACCGTTACCGAGTTAGTTAGCATCGAAGTTAGCGATTCGCAGTTGTGGAGGCAAATTCAAGCGGGCTGCTAAAGACAGTGTTGCCAAAGGTGTGCTTCGTTCGGTTTCCTAAAACTGAATGAGAGAGCGAAGCAAAAACTGGTCATGGGACGGTAGTAAGGATTGAGCCCGCGCCACAGGCTAAGCAGTCCCGTGTACTATGAGAACAACTGACGCTGATTGTATCTGACGGGCCGCTTGAATTTGCGCGTTAATGGCCTGATTGGATAACATCAGTGCTAACTAACTCGGAAACGGCGCAATGTATCGAATCTTTTTCTTAGCAGTTATTTCACAGCACAACCTACCCTGCAAGGTCCTTACAATCCTTTCAGACTGTTTCTGACTCCCTGTATATCGACTACGACCTGACAGCCCAGAAGTCGTAACTGAAGCAAACAACTGCTGTGAAAGTCTACGCTGTATGAAACACGTATTTTGTTCGCTGCGCCGCGTAGATTCGCGTGGACAGTACAAGGAAGTCGGGAGCACCATGGAAAGTATGGAGATGCCGAATAGAACGAAATCACCAAGCTACATTCGCCAACCTCATACGGGCCCAGCGCCTGGAATGATGGATCCACTGGTACATAAGGCAATCATCTCTGGTTCGCACAGGAAGTAATTTGGACAGGAGCCGTTACATTTTTGTCGTGTCAAGGCCGGTGCCCAGAGGCTGTACGCTATTTCCGAGGTCACCATGACGTTAATATGGCCTCGTGGTCTAACGGTACAGCGCGTGATTGGAAACCGAGAGGTCATGGAGCAGAATCCCGGCAGGACCACAACTGGCTTTCACATAACCCTCACTTCTTACCGATGTAAGAGTCACCAGGAACTAAACGTTCTTCGGATTCCACGTTAAACTGAAGCTCCACTTCCCACCGCTGGGTAACTGGAGTAGTTTAGGGACAAGCAATCGAAAGACTTGCAGCCTGCAGCTGCAACGTTCTCGGTGAACAAGATAACGCAAGACTGCAGGTTCCCTGTGTTCGCCGAATATATCTAGACGCAGAGCGTATTCGACTGCTGCTCTGACTAACACGCTACCCAGAATTGGTACCCTGATCATACTGTTTCCAGAGAGCTCAGCGGAATGATTGATGATTGGTTGAGTTGGGGAGAGGGGGGGGGGGACCGACAGGATGGGGAAGGAAGTCGGCTGTGCCGTTTCAAAGAAAACATCCAGGTATTCACCTGAAGCGAATTAGGGAAGTCAAGGAAAACCTAAATCAGGACGGCCAGACGCTACTTTGAACCGTCGTCCTCTCGAATGCGAATCCCGTGTGCTGTGCTGACCACTGGTTGACCTCGCTAGGTCAACGGCAACCTTCGCCCAGTAAAAGTGTGGTGATTATGATTTGCCGACAAACTGGTACACTACAACTCGCCAGCAACTCCGAAGGATGAACACTGACGTAACACGGACGCGGCATGAGTCTAAGCACCCACATTCTCGATTCATGGACTCGGGTATAGATCTGAAGCGGCATGAAGTGATGTACTCATGTCTGTCATCCAAGATCAGATTGACTCAGTGCCCAGCCAGGTTAGAGTCATTGCTGTAGCCAGAGAAGGCGGCTAAGTGTACCTAATTCCGCACCCTGTATTACCTACAAATTTAATCGTGTACTCTTTCTACAATACTTTACACGCACAACAAATAAGATCTCGTTGTGTTTCAGTGTCCTGGAGTTGTAGTTTTAATGACTAGCAGTTTGTTGAAGAACACGCATATCTGGAAGAGACGCCGTGGCCAGCATTGTGTGCCGGGTGAAAGTTGTGTGACGCCCGCAGGAGCCGCTGCCGGCGGACGCCGCTGACTCTAGGTCTGCAGGCGGAAGCCGCCACGGCGGCGCAGCGCCAGCCTTCACGCTCGGCTGGCGCTCCACGCCGCGTGGCTACTGTCCCCTGGCCATCGATCCACCCGCAACCTGCTACACACAGGCGCGGAAACTTTACGCTCACCGGCCAGTACGCCTCCTGTCGGGGTACCTACTGTCCGCTGGACAGAAGAATGCGAGCGATAGGAATGCGGTAGCCACTCGGGTTCACATTTTGACATAGGCTACAGCAGAAACAGTAAATCCCCATCTCCGAGTCTTTACAGTACCGAACACCCATATGCAATACGTAATATCTCCCCAAGTACGTTTCGTAAAAAGTAAAATAGTTCTGCATTCTTGTCCTAGATAGGCCAATCTGGACCGACCGACCACCGTGTGAGCCTACGCCAATGGCGTCATAGGATGCGGCATGGAGGGACATTGATCAGCACATCGCTCTCCCGGTCGTCGTCAGGTTTATCCTGTAACCTCTACTGCTCGGTCGATTAGCTCCCCAGTCGGCCCCAGAAGGGTGACACCCAAACCTCCAGATCTCAGACACTCAGATCGCTACCAAACGTTCTATCAACGAAAACATCAATATGCTATGTGCTGTCGTCCAGTAGGACAGGCGAAAATGGTAATTTAAAGTAAAACCAGAATTACGAAGCACAGAAAAGGCATATCTGTGCGTGTCGGTTTTGCAGCTCTCGCGTGGCTGAGTTGGTAGAGCGTCAGTCTCGTCATGCCAAAGCTCCCGCATTCAAACCCCACTAATGACAATTTGTGCTAACTATTTACGCATGAAACTGTTACGTGGGAGAACCTTTTTGTTGTGTTGGCAGAAGAGCCAACACCGTGTTACTAGTGGAGGCCGGAATGCAGGCGTTTTAGCTCACGCAGGCTGGCGTGAGGAGCGAAGGAGTATACTGACGTGAGGTCTGGAACATGACAAGGAATTAGAATTCAGAAAGCGGACGTAATTTGTTTGATACTTAACTTTAATCCATTAATGATGAACGTCGCTCTTGACTGTACATGATTCACAATATTATCTGTTCAGAATACATTCTAGTAACTGAATATGGCGCCTTGATAGGTCGTAGCAAATGACGTAGATGAAGGCTATGCTAAACTGTCGTCTCTGCAAATGAGAGCGTAAGTAGACAGTGAACCATCGCTAGCAAAGTCGGCTGCAAAACTGGGCCGAGTGCTAGGGAGTCTCTCTAGACTAGACCTGCCGTGTGGCGGCGCTCGGTCTGCAATCACTGATAGTGGCGAAACGCGGGTCCGATGTATACTAACAGACCGCGGCCGATTTAAAGGCTACCACCTAGCAAGTGCGGTGTCTGGCGGTGACACCACACTTTTCCTGACACGTAAAATGACTTTCGGAGTTTGTAGCAATGTTCTTTTGGCAGTCTGCTCTCGCTTTGTAAGTTGAAAGTAGCGAACCTATACAGTTCACTTGTATAGACAGGTGTTGTATTCCGTCGGACATGCCGAACACGTGCGCCAGAACAGACACAACTCGCGATCAACCAGCTAGAGCATTTGTAGTTTTACAGACTATATATACGAACAGTAGAATAAAAAAAAATGTTTCACACGTGGAGAAATATTAATAGTCCCATATAACAATTAGACGGAAATACAGTAAAAAAATTGTCATCATTGGGGTATGAATCCAGGTCCCTCGATACGACGATCTAAAGCTCTGTCAACTTATCCAAGGGAGCTATACATAGTAGTTACTCACAGTCATGCTTTTCCTGTGTTACGTGGTACTGGTGTTACTTCTGATTAACGTGTGATAGGTCCCGCAGGACGACAGCACATAGTACGAACTAAATCGGAGTTTTGGTTGGTACTCTGTCGATATACAACGTTTAGTACCGATCTGAGTGTCTGACATCTGGAGGTTTGAATACCTCGCAATAGCGGGAATTTAACCCTGGACCCCGCACGAAAGTCCGCTGCGCCGACCACTCTGCTAAGTATTGTGCAATTATATAATTTTGCATGGACATTTGGTGGTATATG